>NC_056747.1:174133120-174358120 GCF_019279795.1 Protopterus annectens | reverse complement strand
GTGAACAAAAAGGATTTTGTTAATGTCAGTATAACCCATGTCAGGACTATGTTTTATTTATATCATAAACTATATTTTGTAATTGACAAACTGTTATTTTTCTGTTTCTTTTATAACATATATGAGTAGCTTTAGTCATTCTCCCCAAAAATTAGTGCATGGACTCCATCTGTTGTACCTTATTTATTTATATCTTTCTTTTGGTTTCCAATGATGTTCTGCAGATGTTTAATGTGCTGCTTTAGGCTGTATGTAGCTTATTATTAAATTGCTGCTAAATTTATGCTTATGTCCTTTTTGGAATATTCTGTCATTGCTAGCTTGTATTTTAATGTTACATTTTATTTCTAAGGTCAAGAGCATCAGATGGGATCACTATAGGGCTTGCTCCAAATCAGTCCATGTATGATGCATGTCACTACCCCATAAGTCTTCACTCTTCTTAAAACTTACAAGATTTTGTTCCTGCCTGATTTTTAAGGGCAGTTTTTTTCATCAGCTCCCCACTCTGAAATGAAAAGCAGTTGCTCGTAGTTTTATATTTACTACCCATAGCTTAACCAAATGTTTTTATTCCTAGTAACTTTTATGTTCTAATTTTTAAACATGTATATATCCATTTCATATCACCCCTGTTTATCCTGTAAAACACAAAATATAGTTTCAGCTTTTTCAATCTTTCCTGATATCTGTTATCCCTCATACCATGGGGTCTCCTGGTGAAAAAATATTTGCACCTTTTCTAATTAATTTTTTTATCATTTAGAATATAAAAAACACTCCCATACTCTATTACAGCTCTTCTTATGGCTTTGTATATTGTTATCAGTAGCTTCTCATCCTTAATGGACATCAACCTAAATATACTGCATATATCATCTCAAATATATAGCATGTTTCCAATAACTTATTTATATAGCCAGAAAACTGCAAACTGTTGGCAATTAAAACTGCAAGGTCCTCATATTGCTCACAAACTCCTAGAATCTCTCTATACATTATATATTGTTACCAAGTATTTGTCCTACCTAAATGCAAAGACTTAATTTTAGCAAACTTAAATGAAACTCCATTACTCTGTGCTCATTCACATAATTTGTCTAAATAACGTTGTAATTCCTGAAAATTTCCCTCATCTGTAAAATTTTTCTCCCCAACATTTGGTCTCCAGGTGAAAACTTGCCATAAATACATGAAATAAAAAGGGTCCCTATATAGACTCAGATAAATAGCCTTATTGATTTTTATTTCCATGGATCTTATGCCATAAATACAGATCCAGGCCTTCCTATTATCCATCCAATTAGCAATCCACCTAACCAAATACTTGTGGACTTTTCACTGTGACAAAGATTTCTAAATAGAGTAGTGAGGAACAGAGTCAAAGGCCTTAGCTAAGTCAACATAAATTGCACCAGTTTGTCAAATTTCGTCTAATGCTTTTATTACTTCTGCTTAAAAAGTAATTAAATTAGTAATGGCAGATCAACCAGAAGTGTTTGTTTATTTATTTATTTATCGACATTTATTTACCAGGAAATTCTGACTGAGTCTGATTACCCATTTTCAGAGGAAGTCTGAGCAAAAAAGTTCCAAGTACATCAAAAACTTATAAACAAGCAGAAGTAATACACCTCAAGTACATAAGCATGTTTTCTAAATGAGAAAAAACAATAAGATATACAATGTATATACAAATATGTAAGGTCTGGAGGTACAACGTGATGGATGAGCAGGTACGTACAAGCAATAAGTGAAATACAGCAAATGTAAAGAAAAGAGAAAGCAAGAATGTGTATAGACGTGATCCAGAGTGATTCATGTGCAAGGTAGCTAGTAAGAATGATGGTCTTTATGGGAAGAAAAAAAGGAACTGGAATTGCTAACTATAGTATAGTAAGGAGCCTTGAGATGAGGAGGTATGAAGATTAATGATAAAGATATTAAAAAGGACGACAAGAATAAAGCCTTGTGAGATGCCAGTGGTGACAGGCAAGTAGGGTGAGATACAGCCTTGCTAGTTCACATATTGACGACTATTGGGCAAATAGCTAGTAAACCATTTGACAGAGGTGGGAGAAAAGCCATGGTTAGGGAGTTGGTATAAGAACGTAGAAAGGAAAACAGTATCAAATGTCTTTGATAGATCAGTAAATAGGGAGGAGACAAGTTTAGCAGCATCGCCGGCTTTATTGACAGTGTCCATAAAAGGAATTAAAGTTGTAATAGTGCTGTGGGCAGGCCTGAAGACATGTTGAGTTGAGGTTTATAATTCAGTATTAATAGGGCAATTAAGAAGTTGTATGTGGGCGCATTTTAATAGTTTTGGGGGACAGAACAGCGGTGGGGGGATAGCTGGATATTTCAGTTGAGGAATTACCTCCTTTATGAAGATGAATAATGATTAATGGCTTTTTCCCTAAGTTTTGGGGCCTATGTTTTGGAAATGAATCAGTTAATAACAATGATGAATATTTCAGTTGAGGAATTGCCTCCTTTATGAAGATGAAGAATGATTAATTACTTTTTCCAAAGTGTTGGGACCTATGTTTTGGAAATGGATCAGTTAATAATAATGCTAACAGGATAGGCTTTGGCTTCTGCAGCCAGTTTAAGGTATTCTGCTAGAAGGTCATCTGCAGAGGTTGAGCTGGTTTTAAGTTTGAAAATAAGTTTTTATGAGGTCTACTGGTACTGGTTGTAGTGTGAAATTAGGAGATTATGTTCAGTCTTGAGGGGATGTTGGGGTTTGGGTGGTCCCTGGTAAGACAAAATGAGGATGGGAATTATGAGTAGGTTTTTGATGAGGTGATGTAGTAGAAATAGAATTCTGAAAATATAGGGTTGATGCGGTTAGCTGGGAAGAATTTGCATTTAGGTCAGTAATGCTATCTATAAAATAAGTATTAAATATACTAGCAATTTGGGAGTGTTTTATCTGGATGTGTATTGGGGATGTTAATCGTGTTACCTGCTGCAGCCATCACACTTGGGTTATCCAGTCGTCAGGCGGTCCCGCAGTCGGCCGGAATTACAAAGTCTTGGTCCGGCGTCGGTTGCTGTCACTTCTTCCCTGATGTCAGTGCGTCAGGGGTATATATAATGCATCCAACGCCATCTTCTTCAGTCTTTCTTGCCATGCAGTGCCCAAAGCAGAAGCAGTTCGCTAGTGCCGGTCGGCCGACTCCTGAGATTTTCGAACTCGAATTTCAGACTGAAGTCTTCAGTAAAGCTAAGTACCCCATTGGGGAAACTTTTCTTGCCACAGACCGATGTCAGAAAAAGTTAACAATTGTATTTCTTGTGGGAAGCAAATACCTCATAAGGATTTTCATTCTTACTGCATACCTTGCCTAGGCCCAGACCACGATGTCACTAGTTGTCGTTTTTGTGCTAGGTTTAATAAGCGTACTATAAAAAGACGCTTTGATTTCGCATGACACTACTTCGGTAGAAAATTTAACTACACTATGCCGTCGGAGCAACCGACTACCGGCGTGCACAAAAAACACAAGGATAAGGACAGGCAGCCTAGACCCAAGCCAGACTCCGAGGCCTCGGTTGGTCCGGTCTCCGGTTCACCGGTCTTCAGTGAGGCACCAACGCAGCCCCTGACTACTGCAGATCTGGAACCCGAGACCGCGTCGGAACTTTTGGCGGAAAGTGCCAGGCCGATGCAGCCATTTTGTTCAGCCCCTGCTGACGACACTGCTGAAAAAGATGTCAGTGCTGCAGAAACACCTTCGGTTTCTGAAGGCGTCTTCAGACCGACGACGCTCACCATTAAAACGTATCCTAAGACGAAGACTCCTATTAAACCTAAAAAGTCTGCACTTCAGTCCCCTGTTCAAAGCCCCATGCCTAAGAAACAGGTGCTCAAAATGGCTGAAGATTTGATCTCTTTAATCAGGGGTTCCCAACCCCCTCCTGATAAAAGGCCTAGACAAGGAAGATTATGCATCCTCTGAACAAGTGTCTATTTCCGCAGGCTCTTCAGAGAACCAAGATTACTCCTTCTCCCCTTATGAAGATTCTGATGCTGAGGATTCCTTTCCCTCAGCTTCTCCCCCTGAAGACTACTCCTTTGGGGAAACTTTACACACTATGAGGGAACATTTTCACTGGGAAGGTCAGGACTACTCTGACTCAAAGAAAAGGCTCAGAGAGTTTCATTTACTCCCCCAGCACAGACCTCTTGCTATCCCCCCAGTTTTAGACATTGTGGATGATGTTTACTTAGAATCCAGTTTGAACCCAGACTCTCTGCCTCCTGCTCTGGCCAAACCTGACAGATACTATAGAGTGCCTGATTCCCATAAATTTCTTTACAAAAGTCCTGTTGCTGATCCAGAGACTATCTCCCAGGGTCCCAAAGGGGCTAAGGCTTCTATGGCTAAAAATCCTGTACCCTCTGAAAGGGACTCCAGAGCACTAGACAGGTGGGGGAAAAAGGTTTGCACCTCAACCACTCTAGCTATGAGGGCACTAAATTGCCAGTTTCACATGCTAAAATATCAGCAATTTCTAATGTCTCAGTTAAAACAAAAAATGAGCACACTCCCTCAACAGTCTGAATTGAAAGAAATGCAGGATCTGTTGCACGCAACTGAACCAGGTGGACAAATATACTTTACAATGTGGGTTTGATTCTTTGGAGGCTTCCTGCAGAGCAGCTGTCACTGGGTCTGTTATACATAGGCATGCTTGGTTAAAGGAACAAACTCTGCCTGATCATGTTAAAGCAAAGCTTCTAGATGCTCCCTTACAACAGGATGTTCTTTTTGGAGTTAAAGCAGAAGAAGTCTTAAAGAAAATGGAGGATAAGGCAAAATCTATGCAGACAGTCAAAGATTTCCTACAGGTACAGCCCCCTCGCTTCAGCAGAAATTGGCCAACAAAAAATTGGTCCTTTCCAGCTACTGACAGGCCACAGAGGGGTAAATACAGACGTCCAAGGGGCAGAGGACAACCACAAGCCCAGTACAGACCTCGACAATGGGGCACTGCAGCACAGAAGGGAGGAGAAGACAGGTCCCAAACTACCAGAAGGCAAACTCAATGACTTGCACCTCATCTGGCCAAGCAACACTCTCTTGGCAGCCCCCTTGGGAGGAAAACTCGCACTTTTTTCAGACAATTGGCACATTGTCACAAAGGACAAATGGGTCCTAGACATAATTTCACGAGGATACAGATTCCATTTTCACACCTTTCTAATGAAAAGAGGAATGCCAAACCTGCCACAAAATCAATGGGCAGAGGCACAAAAACAAATTGCAGCTCTCATGGACATGAGAGCCATTCAACTGGTACCTACTCGAGAGCAAGGCCAAGGATTTTACTCAAGACTCTTTCTAGTTCCCATAAAGGACAATGCCTGGAGACCAATTCTGGACCTTTCAATTCTAAACACCTTCTTACAAGTACCCAAATTCAAGATGCTAACACTACAGCAGCTTCTTCCCATGTTGGGCAAGAAAGCATGGCTAGTAACGTTGGACCTCAAGGAGGCATACCTGCATGTCCCTATCAGACAAAGTTGCAGAAGATACCTGTTTCATTGCAGATTCAACCCATTACCAATTCTCTGCACTGCCCTTGGGCTTATCTACTGCGCCCAGGGTCTTCACAAAATGCCTGGCACCAGTAATTGCATACTGCAGACAAAGAGGAATTCAAATATACCCATACCTGGACGACTGCCTCATCCAAGCAGAAAGCAAGGACATCCTCTTACAACATCTGGCTTTTGTAAAACATCTTCTAGGTTGTCTGGGGAACACAGTAAATGAAAAGAAATCAAAACTAGTACCCTCACAAAATATGACATTCCTGGGCGCCAGCTTGAATACAACGGCCCAGAAGGCTTATCTGACGCCAGACAAACAACTACAACTGACTCAATATTTCAAAACAATGGTAACAAAGACCCAACTACCTGCAAGAAAAATTCTGCAGGCCTTGGGCTTCATGGCATCTTGCATACTACTAATACCATTTGCAAAGCTGCATATGAGGAAATTACAGTGGTACCTAAAAAGCGTATGGTCTCAAGAGGCTGGACTCTGCCCTTCTGAGCTGGGAATTTCTGGTTAAAGGCTTATAGTGCCTGCATATTTGAACTATTTCTTACTGTAATTGGTACACCTTGTTTGCTGTAGCATAGACTAGATCCAGGCCTGCTGAACCTAGTTTTGTTTGTATGCTTGTTATTTCCCTGAAAAGCTAATTCCACCTAAAACACGGCTTTTCAGCGCTTCTGTGGATCCCTAGTGATATCTGCATTGCTTACTGTACTTATTTCCTTGTTTCACTTGAAAGAAAGTTACTGTTTGTCGTTTTTGCATTTAAGTTACCTGTAACACATTGCATTTAAGTTACCTGGCACTTGCTCACTAAAGCAATTATATAAGTCAGCAATAAAAAATTAAAAGCACTGCACCCTCACAAACTCCCCTTGAGTACCTTGTTCCCCATTGGCCCTTTTTTTCAATTATAAAGGAATTCCCAATACTATTCTAGCATGTCCAAAGGTCAGTTGTCAATCTCCTCTGCAGTCCAGGCTCTTGCTACCCCATAGTGCCTTTTTTAGGCAAGGCTCAAAAGACAAACCAACCTCCATAGGTATCACAAGGGATAAGAAACTAAGAGTAATGCTACTCAATGCCAGAAGTCTAAACCTCAAGATGCACACACTCGAAACTCTCCTTAGCATGGAGAACATCGATGTCTGTGCAGTAACAGAAACCTGGTTCAAGGCTCTCGAGAGCACCCCAGCAGTACCAGGTTATACCTCATACCATGCTTTTTGGCCCCAAAACTTGGACCTAACCACAAAAGGAGGGGGAGTATCAATATTCGTCAAAGATACCCACACCTCCAGATTGGTGGCACAGCATGAAGCATCAGAGACTATCCATGTGCAACTAGCAGTGGGTAAAACTGCCTTCCAGTTTATAGCCTGCTACAGACCACCCTCCCAAACCCAGAAACCCCACTCAGCCTTCCTGAGAACACTGGAAAATATGAAGGTCTCTCCAAACACCATTATATTGGGTGACTTCAACTACCCAACCATAGACTGGGAGCATTACTCTAGCTCCAACACCCTAGCCCAAAGGTTCCTAGAATTTATAAACTCAAATGCTATGGAACAACTTGTTACCACTCCCACAAGAGGGGAAAACATACTGGACCTGATCATCATCAACATGGGGACAATGTGCTCCAGACCAGAAGTGTATCCCTCACTGGTAAGATCAGACCATAAACTAATCTCACTGGATATTCACATCCCGACCCCACCCCGTGCCCAGAAAACCACAGTGAAAAACTTCTCTAAAGCAAATTTCACACTCCTCAAAACCAAGGTGGAATCCTTCAAAGCCCCCGGGCCTGTGGATAATACGGCCCAGACTGCAAAATCCTTTATAAACACATTCAGGAATGCATGGATCATGCAATCCCAAATAAAACCAAGACCCAATCCTCCAAAGGCAGATGTCCTGTCTGGTGGACCCCAGCCATAAACAAACTATACAATAGAAGGAGGAAGCTACTACATGATAGAGCAAAATCCCAAAAAGGGAAGGCATCTCTGATCAGTATTAGCAAAAAACTACGGGCACTCATAAAATCATCTAAGGCCAGCTTCGAGAGAAAAATTGCACAGAACACTAAGGATAATCACAAGGCTTTTTGTAGTTATGTTAGGAACCTGGGTGGGAATTCCCAGATATGCTCAGAATTAGTCCAAAATGACAAAAAATACACCGAACCCACAGACATTGCCAACATCCTAGCTGACAGGTTCAGCGCAAACTTCTCCCCCCCCCTCCCCACCAAAAGGGCTAATATCTATCCCAGCAGAGTGCTGCCCCCATGACATCTCAGATGCTCAGGTAAGAGCTGCCCTCTCCAAAGCAAAAAACACAGCATCAATGGGACCAGACGGTGTCCCGGGCTGCATCCTACATGAACTACAAGAAGAGCTAAACCCAAACCTAAAACTACTGTTCAATCTCAGCCTTACTACAGGATATGTACCCAAAGAGTGGCGTACAGCAACAGTGGTCCCTCTCCACAAAGGTGGTACCTCAACGGATCCTGGAAACTATCGCCCCATAAGTCTCACTAGCTTGGTCTGCAAAGCTATGGAAATGATCATCATGGACCTTATAAATAAAGATATTGGGGACCTGCAGACACTGGATCCTACCCAGTTCGGCTTTGTTAAGGGCAGATCCTGCCTCTTGAACCTGGTCGATTTCTTTGAAACAGTCACCAAGGCCATTGACAAGGGGAAGGTGGTCCACACAGCCTACCTGGACCTCGCAAAAGCCTTTGATACAATACCCCACTCGGGCATTATAGATAAGCTCACCAGCTTAAATATAAACCCCTATGTCACTAGATGGGTTGCAAACTGGCTGAAAGACAGAACCCACATGGTTAGAATAGCTGGAGCCATGTCAGACTCCAAACCAGTTACAAGTGACGTCCCACAAGGCTCAGTCCTGGGACCTCTCTTGTTCGGTATATATTTCTCAGAGGTACAGGCCAACATGGAAGGACTGTGGCTGACCAAGTTCAGATGACTGCAAACTGGGCCATAATAGACTCTCCAGCCGACACAAGCATCCTCCAAAAGGGCCTCATAGAAACAGACAACTGGTGCCAGAGCCATGGCCTCAAGCTAAATGCCAAAAAGTGTATAATCATCCCCTTTGGCAAAAACAAAGTGCCCACAAATTACCACATAGGTGGTAATCCATTAAGTACAGAAGAAGTAATTAGGACCTGGGGACCCAAGTTGATAGCAATTTCTCATTTGACAACCACGTGGCCAAAGTGGTTAGAAAAACATTTTATATAGCCCACCTAATCATGAAGGGATTCACATCTAGATCAGGGAGGTCATCGTGCCTCTTTACTCATCCCTCATCAGGCCCATAATTGAGTACAATGCCCCTTTTGGGATGTACCTTACCAGACACCTGCAGCAACTGGAAAGACCCCAAAAGTACCTCACCAAGAGGATCAAGGGGCTCAAACAGATGCCGTATGCTGCCCGGTTAAAGAAACTCAAGCTCTACTCAGTGGCATACCGCCTGCTCAGAGGTGACCTGTGCCTGACATATAAAGCCATGTCCAACCCAGAATTAATGGACATGCTGCACCTCAGAAAATCCAAATCCCATCGAGCTATGCGCTCGAGGGACTTGAACCTCAGCACTGAAATAAATAGGACATGCTGGAGGGACAGATTCATAACCCAGAGGCTCCCTTCACTCTGGAATAAAATCCCAGTCCAGGTTAGGCAGAGTCCCTCATTGACTCTCTTCAAGAGAAATCTTGATGAGTGGATGGGAGATCGTAGGTTTACCCCGGGTATCACTTCTGTGTCACTGTTAGACACTGTTAGACAGAGGCACAGTATACTAACCTTGAAAAAGGGCATAGCAAAATTAATTTAATATGGGTGGCGAAAGCCATACACACTCTGGCGAGGCTTATAAATGCCCTAGGGCAGATAGCCTAGTATGAACCTATGAACACAGCCACAGCTTGGACACAATGATATCTCTCATTCCCTGCCTACAGCAGGAGTTTCTATGGTGGTCACTGGCATGTCACCTCAACAAGGGTCAGCCTTTGACCTTGCCCCCAGCCAGGCAAACTATGACAACAGATGCATCGGACTACGCCTGGGGGGCACACATGGCAGGACGGTGCGTTCAAGGCATATGGTCTGCAGATCAAAGGAATCTGCACATCAATCAAAAAGAGATGCTAGCTGTACAGAATGCTCTGACAGCCTTCAAGAATGTATTACATCCAGGACAACTTACAATAAGGACGGACAACACCACAGTAATGTGGTACATAAACAAACAAGGGGGTACACACTCCTACCCTCTATGCAGGCAAACAATGACCTTGTGGAACACAGCTCTGGCTTACCAAGTTCACTTACAAGCTCAATTCCTGCCAGGACAAAAGAACACATTGGCAGACGACCTCAGCAGAAACATCATGGATCCCCACGAGTGGTAACTGGATCCAGAAGTATTTGCAATGATAACTCAAAAATGGGGCCTTCCAGACATAGACCTGTTTGCCAGTCCTCAAAACTACCAACTAACAAAATTTTGTACAAGGACACTTCACCATCAAGCTTGGAAAGTGGATGCACACTCATTCAGCTGGAAAAACCTGACAGTATATGCCTTCCTCCATTGCCTCTCCTCACAAAGGTGCTTCTGAAAGTCAGAAAGGAGAGACCACGACTGATACTCATAGCCCCAGACTGGCCACGCCAGCATTGGTACCCACTATTGAGGAATATGGCCCAGGTTCCACCTTGATTTTACCACAAACTGCCCATTTGCTCAGATAGCAAAACAATCAGATTCTTCACAGCCAGCTAAAAACCTTAAATCTGGATGCATGGAAAATCACCTAAACATCCAGCCAGCTCCTCTTTCCCAAGCAGTTATGGATGTTATTCAGGAAGCTAGGAGGCCCAGCACCAGGAAGGCCTATGTGGACAAATGGAAAAGGTTTTGTGCTTGGAACCAAACTAAAGGCCAAAACACACTTCAGCCTCACCTGCCTCAGATTCTACAGTATTTAACTGAGATGTTGCACAAAGGACTTTCTTTTTCTTCCATTAAAATCCATGCATCAGCTATTTCAGCCCACTACAACACAGAACCACCCTTATTTTCACATCCACTTCTAAGGCAGTTCCTCAGAGGGGCAAAAAACATTAGGCCCCCCAGGAGAGCACCTACACCAACATGGGACCTCAATTTTGTTCTGGAAAAACTTATGCTGCCTCCCTTTGAACCAGCTTTCTCTGCAGATCTACAGTTCCTATCATGGAAGACTGCCCTGCTGCTAGCAATAACTTCAGCTAGAAGAGTCTCAGAGCTGCAGGCACTAATGGCAGTGGAACCTTTTCTCATTTTCCATCAAGACAGAGTTTCTCTACGAACTAATCCTTCCTTCATGCCTAAGGTGGTTTCCAGTGTGTCTTTAAATCAAACCATTCACTTACCCACCTTCTTCCCAAACCCACAGAACAAAGGAGAAAGACTCCTGCATTCCTTGGACATTCACAAGCAACTTCGCTACTACTTGGATAAAACTAAGGCTTTCAGAAAATCTGACCAGCTCTTTGTATCCTGTGATACAGCTTCACAAGGGAAGGCTATATCAAAACAAACCATTTCCAAATGGATAGGACATTGCATTCGTTTTTGCTATACCCATTATGGAAAACCAGTTCCTGCTACCATTAGGTCCCACTCTACCAGGGCAACAGCTACATCTACAGCCTTACTCAGGGGTTACCAACCAAGGAGATTTTGGAAGCTGCAACTTGGAGTTCAGTACACACATTTACCAAACACGATCACTTACCACTTTACTCTAAGACTAGGGCTGGCTTCGCCACTGCAGTTCTGCAGGGCCTTCTAGCCTCCTCTAACCCTCTATAACACTTCCACCCATCCATAGCTTTGGGATTCTACCCAACTGTGATGACTGCAGCAGGGTAACATGATGAACATAGTACATTTTTGTACCTACCATAAATGTAGATGTTCGAGTGTACACCCTGCTGCAGTCCAGGTTACCTCCCCCATCCCTCTGACCTAACTGGCTAAAACTATACAATACCTTCCTGATGTATTTGCTTATAGCTGGAGGGATTTTGTGTTTGTGCAAAAAATTACTTTATTTGGTACTAATTACTGACCACCGCTTTGGGGCACCTGACATCTGGGGTCAGTCAAACTGGGCAGCAAATAAAAGGGGTCGCAGATGACTGCAAACTGGGCCATAATAGACTCTCCAGCCGACACAAGCATCCTCCAAAGGGCCTCATAGAAACAGACAACTGGTGCCAGAGCCATGGCCTCAAGCTAAATGCCAAAAGTGTATAATCATCCCCTTTGGCAAAACAAAGTGCCCACAAATTACCACATAGGTGGTAATCCATTAAGTACAGAAGAAGTAATTAGGGACCTGGGGACCCAAGTTGATAGCAATTTCTCATTTGACAACCACGTGGCCAAAGTGGTTAGAAAAACATTTTATATAGCCCACCTAATCATGAAGGGATTCACATCTAGATCAGGGGAGGTCATCGTGCCTCTTTACTCATCCCTCATCAGGCCCATAATTGAGTACAATGCCCCTTTTGGGATGTACCTTACCAGACACCTGCAGCAACTGGAAAGACCCCAAAAGTACCTCACCAAGAGGATCAAGGCTCAAACAGATGCCGTATGCTGCCCGGTTAAAGAAACTCAAGCTCTACTCAGTGGCATACCGCCTGCTCAGAGGTGACCTGTGCCTGACATATAAAGCCATGTCCAACCCAGAATTAATGGACATGCTGCACCTCAGAAAATACAAATCCCATCGAGCTATGCGCTCGAGGGACTTGTACCTCAGCACTGAAATAAATAGGACATGCTGGAGGGACAGATTCATAACCCAGAGGCTCCTTCACTCTGGAATAAAATCCCAGTCCAGGTTAGGCAGAGTCCCTCATTGACTCTCTTCAAGAGAAATCTTGATGAGTGGATGGGAGATCGTAGGTTTACGGGTATCACTTCTGTGTCACTGTTAGACACTGTTAGACAGAGGCACAGTATACTAACCTTGAAAAGGGCATAGCAAAATTAATTTAATATGGGTGGCGAAAGCCATACACACTCTGGCGAGGCTTATAAATGCCCTAGGGCAGATAGCCTAGTATGAACCTATGAACACAGCCACAGCTTGGACACAATTATATCTCTCATTCCCTGCCTACAGCAGGAGTTTCTATGGTGGTCACTGGCATGTCACCTCAACAAGGGTCAGCCTTTGACCTTGCCCCAGCCAGGCAAACTATGACAACAGATGCATCGGACTACGCCTGGGGGCACACATGGCAGGGCGGTGCGTTCAAGGCATATGGTCTGCAGATCAAAGGAATCTGCACATCAATCAAAGAGATGCTAGCTGTACAGAATGCTCTGACAGCCTTCAAGAATGTATTACATCCAGGACAACTTACAATAAGGACGGACAACACCACAGTAATGTGGTACATAAACAAACAAGGGGGTACACACTCCTACCCTCTATGCAGGCAAACAATGACCTTGTGGAACACAGCTCTGGCTTACCAAGTTCACTTACAAGCTCAATTCCTGCCAGGACAAAAGAACACATTGGCAGACGACCTCAGCAGAAACATCATGGATCCCCACGAGTGGTAACTGGATCCAGAAGTATTTGCAATGATAACTCAAAAATGGGGCCTTCCAGACATAGACCTGTTTGCCAGTCCTCAAAACTACCAACTAACAAAATTTTGTACAAGGACACTTCACCATCAAGCTTGGAAAGTGGATGCACACTCATTCAGCTGGAAAAACCTGACAGTATATGCCTTCCCTCCATTGCCTCTCCTCACAAAGGTGCTTCTGAAAGTCAGAAAGGAGAGACCACGACTGATACTCATAGCCCCAGACTGGCCACGCCAGCATTGGTACCCACTATTGAGGAATATGGCCCAGGTTCCACCTTGGATTTTACCACAAACTGCCCATTTGCTCGCATAGCAAAACAATCAGATTCTTCACAGCCAGCTAAAAACCTTAAATCTGGATGCATGGAAAATCACCTAAACATCCAGCCAGCTCCTCTTTCCCAAGCAGTTATGGATGTTATTCAGGAAGCTAGGAGGCCCAGCACCAGGAAGGCCTATGTGGACAAATGGAAAAGGTTTTGTGCTTGGAACCAAACTAAAGGCCAAAACACACTTCAGCCTCACCTGCCTCAGATTCTACATTATTTAACTGAGATGTTGCACAAAGGACTTTCTTTTTCTTCCATTAAAATCCATGCATCAGCTATTTCAGCCCACTACAACACAGAACCACCCTTATTTTCGCATCCACTTCTAAGGCAGTTCCTCAGAGGGTCAAAAACATTAGGCCCCCAGGAGAGCACCTACACCAACATGGGACCTCAATTTTGTTCTGGAAAAACTTATGCTGCCTCCCTTTGATCCAGCTTTCTCTGCAGATCTACAGTTCCTATCATGGAAGACTGCCCTGCTGCTAGCAATAACTTCAGCTAGAAGAGTCTCAGAGCTGCAGGCACTAATGGCAGTGGAGCCTTTTCTCATTTTCCATCAAGACAGAGTTTCTCTACGAACTAATCCTTCCTTCATGCCTAAGGTGGTTTCCAGTGTGTCTTTAAATCAAACCATTCACTTACCCACCTTCTTCCCAAACCCACAGAACAAAGGAGAAAGACTCCTGCATTCCTTGGACATTCACAAGCAACTTCGCTACTACTTGGATAAAACTAAGGCTTTCAGAAAATCTGACCAGCTCTTTGTATCCTGTGATACAGCTTCACAAGGGAAGGCTATATCAAAACAAACCATTTCCAAATGGATAGGACATTGCATTCGTTTTTGCTATACCCATTATGGAAAACCAGTTCCTGCTACCATTAGGCCCCACTCTACCAGGGCAACAGCTACATCTACAGCCTTACTCAGGGGGTTACCAACCAAGGAGATTTTGGAAGCTGCAACTTGGAGTTCAGTACACACTTTTACCAAACATGATCACTTACCACTTTACTCTAAGACTAGGGCTGGCTTCGCCACTGCAGTTCTGCAGGGCCTTCTAGCCTCCTCTAACCCTCTATAACACTTCCACCCATCCATAGCTTTGGGATTCTACCCAAGTGTGATGACTGCAGCAGGGTAACATGATGAACATAGTACATTTTTGTACCTACCATAAATGTAGATGTTCGAGTGTACACCCTGCTGCAGTCCAGGTTACCCTCCCCCCATCCCCTCTGACCTAACTGGCTAAAACTATACAATACCTTCCTGATGTATTTGCTTATAGCTGGAGGGATTTTGTGTTTGTGCAAAAAATTACTTTATTTGGTACTAATTACTGACCACCGTTTTGGGGGCACCTGACATCTGGGGCAAGAAAAACTGAAGAAGATGGCATTGGATGCATTATATATACCCCTGATGCACTGACGTCAGGGAAGAAGCGACAGCAACTGATGCCGGACCAAGACTTTGGAATTTCGGCCGACTGCGGGACCGCCTGATGACAGGATAACCCAAGTGTGATGACTGCAGCAGGGTGTACACTCGAACATCTACATTTATGGTAGGTACAAAACTGTACTTTATTTTTGGTTATAGGCTTAAGAAGTGAATTAATAGATGACCAGAAATTTACTTACTTTTGTTGGTAATTTGTAGATCAGTACAGAGATGTTTTTTGTCCTAAAAACAAAAATGGAAAACCATACTTGTTTTTATAACAAAAATCATGGAATTCATGGAATTCTGATTTCATTTCTAATTACTAATACAGGCCATTCAAATGTTTTACCAGTTATGCTCATTAAACTTACTAGACTAAAATTATTGTTTATGTTTTGGAATATTAGCACCTTTCCAATAAGAAGGAACATGCTTGGAAATCAAACTAGGAATTAGAAGGTTAATGGTTCCAGTACTGCCGCCTTAATAACTTTCAGGAAGAACCCATTAATCCCATCTGAGCCTGGAAAGGAGTACAGTTTGATTTTACATAAAACTTCTGCAACCCATTCTGTTGTCACCTGAGGGACAGTACATTCATTGTTAACATCAAAGGAATTTTCATCATGAGAAGAAAGGTTTCCATCCATGTAGGTAGAAAATATGTTGGCAAAAATCTCGACCACTTCAGACAAGTCTAAAACAACTTTTCCGTTTTGTGAAATCTATATATTTGCATTACACCCTTTCCCTCACTACCTGCTGCATTAAGTTTGGGTCTATGTTTAACTGAGGGAAATGTATGCACAAAAAACTTATTTGCCCTAGATGGTTGCAATGCTCAGTGACTTGCTCTACTTTTATTACCTCACTCTGACTTTTGTTTTATCCGGACCATTGTTACCTGCACAAACTATTACACCTGTAAATATATTTAATGAATTCATCAACCTTAATACCCCAATCCTAACATCCTTCATTCTGGCCTCATGCAGGTAGTATCACCCTTTCCTTATTTAATGTGGGCAAAAAAGTGTTCATTCCCCTCAGCATTGAATCACCTATAATAGGACTTCCCCACCCCTGCAGCTCTGACTCTGCTTTACCTTCTGCATTAAACCCTACATTATCTTCCATGTATGTGTCTATTTTGCCTGCCTTATCAGCTTTTGCATTACTTTCCAAACGTATTGTTTCCTGATATCTACATCTGTGGCATATGTTTATTTTCCACTTCTTATTCCATTATGAATGAAAAATAAACTTTATTTATCTAATATCTTACTTCCCGCAAGGGCCCTCCTCTTCTTTTCTTTGTAGCGTCATAAATATCTAAGTCACCCTTCACTGAGAGTTTCTCTTGTAGTCTTCTCTTACTATGTACAGGAGTTGAATTTAGTCCTTTATGCTTTGTATCACCACCTTGGTAAACTCTATATGGTTTGAACCCAGCTGTGCTTATACACTAACTGAAGTTGGTCCAAACACTATGTGACGTGTAATTCCACATTGCTTCACCCCATCTTCTTCTATTACATTTGCTAACCTGGAAGCATGATCAGATACTGATACACTGGAATTGGACCTACCCACTAAATCTTGTACTGATAGTCGACTCTGATTAGTTTGCAGCTCTGTATGTTTCAGTACCCTATCTACTGGAAAAAGTATGCTGCATACTGTCCCCACTTTCAAGTTGAATACCTTTATCTTCTCTTTTTATTTTCTTTAATTTAACCTTACAAACATTACATAGTTCACTTCTTATGACTGTATCATCACTTATCTCTAAATTTCTTTCTGCTCTTTCATAATTATATTTCCCCTGACTAGACTCCAGTTTTTCATTCCATTATATCTTTATTCCACCCTTCCTTGGTTGTTTCTAGCCTATGACAGCTGTTGCATTCACTCAGGAAACCTCATCATTTTAAATCTTGTAGGCAAAAATAATCCAATTCTATCATAGTGTATAATTTGAACCTCAGTAATAGCTTCTACCTTTGCAGCATCTGTGAAACACACAGGTGCTCTGATTCAAATCAGTAATAAGATTCTCTAAGGAAACCTAGTTTCACCCCAAATTAAAATTTCTAAATAAGAATATAAAGTTCTCACTGTCAGTGGCACAACAGGTAGCATACCAGCCTTTTGGGCAAAAGGCTCTGGTTTCTATTACCAAACCAAGTAGACTGATTGTGGAGACTACAGTGCAGCATGAGAGGGGTGCTGTACTCCTGTATGTGCCAACTTCGGTTGAGATGTTAAACTAGTGCACCATCGGCTTGAATTGGTGCTATCTCAGGTAGATGTAAAAGATTCCATAGCACCTATTGAAAAGAGTAAGGGGTCCTCTCTCTCTCTCTCTCTCTATATATATATATATATATATATATATATCCTCCTCCTTCATTTTGTAATTTATTTCACATACTATTACATTCATAGCTAATGCAAAGAGTATACACCTCATTGCACATCCCTATCTTACACCACTCTACATATGTACCTGTTGGCTTAACCAACCATTTACAAATATTTTTACTTTATTATTTCTATATGTTAACATACATAATTTCCTAATGTTCTCACTTATTTTCTTTCATTATTACCCATAAGGTTTCATGTCTAATTTTGTCAAATGCCTTACTAAGGTCTCCTGTTGTGATTTTTACTTCTTTTCTGTTCATATCATCCACAATTTCTCTAACCATTGTTGGTAATTCTTGAAGACCTTTCTCCTTTATACTATATATGCTATCTTCCATAATATTTTCCATTTTAGTTTCAAATCACTTATGTATTATTTTCATAAAGTTCTTTTAATTATTATTATTCAATACTATTGGTCTCCAGTTTTCTCTTCCCTCTTTCATATGAATTCAAGCATTCAAAGCAGATAAAGGAAACCACAAGGAGGTTAACTGGACCACACAGAAAACAAAGTAAATCCAAACAAAGAAACCAGCAGTCCAACCATCTCAGGAAAAATGTTTATTAGGAGACAAAGCTTTCAAGTTATTAGAAACTCTTCCTCGGTGTAACTGAAAACCAGTTTAAATAGTTAAACAATTAAAAGCCAGCTTATCAAAAAAGGATTACAAGTCACATTACCTAAAACATCATTAAAAAGCATTAAAAATTTAAAGAATATAAGTTTGTCTTTCTTTCAATATAGATTTAACACTATTAACAGAATTAAGGCCCGGCATGAGGTCTGCTCTAAAAAAATGTATCCCCTCATAGTCTTCTATTTCTGTTTTGTTAATTACATCAACACCTCATCTATTCATAATGATTTTCTGCAGTATCCTAAATCTAAAGGTATGATCATTGTCATTAATGGCAATATGTTTAGATAAAGCATTGGATTCTACTTGCCTTCTAATCTCTGATAATCATGATGAAATCCTGTCTTTCTATATCTTTGATTGCTCTTACCAATATAAAAGCACAAGCATTTTTCACAATTGGCTAAATAAACTATATTTTCAGTGGTGCAAGTAGTACAGTCCCTAAAATTAAAAACAAAATATGTGTAATAGGGTGTATAAACTGATTTGATGGATTAATATGTTTAAAAAAATCCAGTTTAGGCAAGATATGTTCATTTTCTTATTAATATGCATATCTGGTATCCTAACACTGGATACAGTGTCTTTATAACATAAAAGTTGTTTTAAGTTCTTCACTTTTTTTATATATAAAACAAGGTTTGTCACTAATTAACTCCCTCAATTCACTATCTGACCTTAATACAGACCAGTTCTTTTATATTATTGTTTTATCTGTGATGTTCTTCTATTGTACTTTATAATATAAGAATCCACAAAAGGCAAAAAAACTCTGAATGCCACGAACTCCACCAGAATTAACAAAAAAGGCGAATACATCCACTGATAACATGGACTTCATCAGAATACTCAGCACTTAACATAACACATTTAAATATTCTACATTTTGGCGCCAAAGTCACAATTCAATACTAATTAAACTTCATTTAAAGTGACCATGACCTCAAAAGTATACATCTATACCCATGTTTGCAGAAACATACCCCAATACTATATTATAACTATCTTAAGCATAAATTTACATTCTAAATATGTTATATAAACAATATAAATGTAACTCATCATAAAAAAGCAATTAATAAATGTATTTTTGAAAATACATTGAATACAAAATAAAGAATATATAGTTGTACATAATTTAAAACAACATATTTAAAATAACATTATTTAAAATACATTTACATATATTATGCACTTAATTCTGTGGGTTTAATAACTGCGGTAGTGGTGCTGAGGTAGCATTGTCACCTCACAGCTAGACGTTGTCCCGTTCGATTCTCAGCTAGAGCCTCTTCTGTGTGGAGACGTGCGTGAATGGGCGTACCTTCGTTGAAGGCTGTGTGCCAGGGATGGCAACTCGGCATGTAAAAATCTACTGCCAATCATTAGCGGATTGGAGTTCCGCTGTGGCGACCCCTAACCGGGAAAAGCCGAAAGACCCAAACAAGTATGGGTTTAATAGATATATGGTCATTTAGTCCCGGTAAAGTGGAAGCATCTGTCAGTAATTGCCACTTGAGCTCTCTATAACCCAAAATGGCTTTAAAGTTACCTCCTCGAGGGTCTGTTCTATCTTGATCTAATATGGCAAACTTAAAAATATGGCCATCCCCACATTTTTCTACATGTCTAAAAAGGGAATTATTACAGTCCTGTCTCCTAATACAATACATATGATCGTAAATTTGTCTTTTGAGACATCTCTCTGTTTTTCCTATGTAATAGCATGGACATGCCATACACTTTGCCATATAGACTACCATCTTTGAGTTACAATTTCCTTGCTTAAAGGTTATCCTGGTTTTGTTCACATTCTTCAGGATAATCCCATCATCTTCCAAAATAGCATGGCATTGGTGACAGCTGCCCCATTTAATTGTATGTTTATTCAGTACATGCAAACCCCTACCTATACTGCCCTGTTCTAAACTTTGCTTACGGTTACAACCCATCCTATAAACAAACATAGGTTTCACTCCCACAATATTTTTGATTTCATTATCTGACATCAGGATGTTCCAGTTTTGGGTTAATATTTTTTTGACTTGATTCACATAAGGTGTATATTCTAATATACATGCTCTCTGATAATTGGTCTCAGTACTTTAAAGTTTGCCATATTACCTCAAGTTAGAACAGACCCTCTAGGAGGTAACTTTAAAGCCCTTTTGGGTTATAGAGAGCTAAAGTGGCAATTACTGACAGATGCTTCCACTTTACCGGGTCTAAATGACCATAAATCTATTAAACCCATACTACTATTACAGAATTAAGTGCATAATATGTGTAAATGTATTTTAAATAATGTTATTTTAAATATGTTGTTTTAAATTATGTACAACTATATAATCTTTATTTTGTATTCAATGTATTTTCAGAAATACATTTAGTAATTGCTTTTTTATGATGAGTTACATTTATATTATTTATATAACATATTTAGAATGTAAATTTATGCTTAAGATAGTTATAATATAATATTGAGTCATATTTCTGCAAACATGTAGATGTATACTTCTGAGGTCACGGTCACTTTAAATGAAGTTGAATTAGTATTGAATTGTGACTTTATTGCCAAAATGTAGAATATTTAAATGTGTTATGTTAAGTGCTGAGTATTCTGTTGAAGTCCACGTTATCAGTGGATGAAAGCGCTTAATCTGATGGAATATGTGCAATAAAGAGAGTTTTTAACGTATTTGCCTTTTTATTCATTCTGGTGGAGTTTGTGGCATTCAGCGTTTTTTTGCCTTTTGTGGATTCTTAGTTGACTAAACGACTTCATAATATAACTCAAATTGCCATGCTCATTAGTCTTACATCTATTATCAGTGTTATTATGATCCTATAGCAAATATGGCTAAGCATTACATTCCTCTCAGCTTTTATAAGGGATTTATTAGAATCAACTCATTTCTGACTGTAATTTCTTAGAGCAAAGTCAGCAGCCATACTTTCTACTTCTTTCTCAAATCCATCATCGGTGGTTTTTAGCCTACTTTCTCTCATGAATTGGATCCTTGCTACACTTTTAAACACTTGCCTAGGGTGCATGCTATTTGCATGAACGTATCTAGTTGCTTGTACATTTTTCTTAAAGATAGTTGTTTTGAACATTCCATTAGTCAAACTCACAGTAATATCTAAAAAGTGTACATATTCTCTTGAATATTTCACTTCAAAACAGTACATATTCTCTTAAATATTTCGCTACAAAACATAAGAAATTTGTAGAGTCATGGTAAATTTTTAACAAACATATGTAGACTGGAGACATCTCCCCTCCAAAGCAGGAAGATGTCCACAAATCATTTGTAGAAAACAAGATTCTTATCATAAAAAGTATCATTACAGTCATGCACAAAAATTTCTTCCCATCTAGATAGTGCAAGATTTGCGTAGCTATTAGCTACGGGGTTGCCCATGGCTATCCCCAGTGACTGATGATACAAAGCATCATTAAAAATAAAAGATATTACTATTAAGCACTACATCTAACATGGAACAAATTAACTCCACTTTAGTTCCTGAGAAATCACTGTGCCTACATAAAAATGCCCTGATACATTTAATTCCAAAGTCATTCGGAATGACTGTGAACAGAGATTTAATATCTAATGTTACCAATAAAACATTACTAGAAGACTGTCGTAGAATCCAATCATGTAACGCAGCTAAAAAGTCATTAGTACCCCTAATGTAACTCTTGCTTTTCCTCAGTAAACTGTGTAAAATTTTAACATCATAAAAAATATAATCAAAGTCTAATCTGTTAATTTTTCTAAATGTGTTGCAGTCTGAAAGCAACTCCAGCATCCAAAAGTTGTAATCTGTAGCATTCATAACTGCAATTTTCCCACCCTTGTCCGCTGGTTTTATAACCAAGTCATCACGCTTAGTAGGATTTGTTTATGTTGTTCACTCAGATCATAAAACCTATTTCTGTTCTTTTGAAAATAGATGGGATAAAAGTAAGGCCTTTATCTAATAGTTCTAATTCAACATCTGTGAGATGATAGTCTGATAAATTAAACACATTATGGGGATTTGAATGATAGTTTAACTGAAATAAAGCTGTTTACTAGGAATTTAGATCTGAAATAAAGCTGTTTACTAGGAATTTAGATCTGAAGCTTATGTACAAAGGAGAAAAGCCTGAGGTTAATACAGGTTTAAAATGTTCCATTATTTTTATACCAAATAGTTCTGTTATAACAAAAGATTTTTATAACCTTTGTGAGAATGAAATTGATTCTTTATATTTTCAAAACAACGGGAATAAGTTTTATAATCTGAGTGAACAACATAAACAAGCACTAAACAAATCTTACTAAGTGTGATGTTAAAACTTTTTTATATGATTTATTAATGCAGGAATCTATTACTTCTGATATGTATAATTTTTTGTATATAGCGTATCCAGTTACACCAATTATATATGGCCTCCATAAAATACAGTAAAGTCAAACTGTTCCACCAATGAGGTCTATAGTATCAGGTGGTTGCTGGATTACTACAGCCATCTCAAAAGTATTTAGAAAATGTTTTATATAGTTTACCGAGGAAAAGCAAGAGTTACATTAGGGGTACTAATGACTTTTTAGCTGCGTTACATGATTGGATTCTATGACAGTCTTCTAGTGATGTATTATTGGTAATGTTAGATATTAAATCTCTTTTCACAGTCATTCTGAATGACTTTGGAATTAAATGTATCAGGGAATTTTTATGTAGGTACAGTGATTTCTCAGGAACTAAAGTGGAGTTAATTTGTTCCATGTTAGATGTAGTGCTTAATAGTAATGTCTTTATTTTTAATGATGCTTTGTATCATCAGTTACTGGGGGTAGCCATGGGCACCCCCGTAGCTAATAGCTATGTGAATCTAGTACTATCTAGATGGAAAGACATTTCTGTGTATGACTGTAATGATACTTTTTATGATAAGAATCTTGTTTTCTACAAACTATTTGTGGATGACATCTTCCCCCTTTGGAGGGGAGATGTCTCCATTCTACATACGTCTGTTAAAAATTTACATGACTCTACAAATTTCCTATGTTTTGAAGTGAAATATTCAAGAGAATATGTACTGTTTTTAGATATTACTGTGAGTTGGACTAATGGAAAGTTTGAAACAACGATCTTTAAGAAAAATGTACAAGCAACTAGATACGTTCATGCAAATAGCATGCACCCTAGGCATGTCTTTAAAGTGCAGCAAGGAGCCAGTTCATGAGAGCATGTAGGCGAAATACCACTGATGATGGATTTGAGAAAGAAGCAGAAAGTATGGCTGCGGATGTTGCTCTAAGAAATTATAGTCAGAAATTGGTTGATTCTAATAAATCCCTTATAAAAGCTGAGAGGAATGGCATTGCTCAACCATATTTGCTAAAGGATCATAATAACACTGATAATGGATGTAAGGCTAATGAGCATGGTAATTCGAGTTATAACATGAAGTACAATAGAAGAACATCACAGATAAAAACAATAATAGAAAAGAATTGGTGTGCATTAAGGTCAGATAGTGAATCGAGTAAGTTAACTAGTGACAAACCTCATTTTGTATATAAAAGAGCAAAGAATTAAAAACAACTTTTATGTTATAAAGACATTGTATCCAATGTTAGGATACCGGATATGCATATTAATAAGAAACTGACCATACCTTGCCTAAACTGCGTTTTTTGTAAATATATTAATCCCATCAAATCAGTTTATATACACTATTACGCACAAAATTTCTTATTTTAGGGTCTATGGTACTTGCACCACTGAAAATATAGTTTATTTAGCCAATTGTGAAAAATGCTCATGCTTTTATATTGGTAAGAAAAATCAAAGACTTAAAGACAGGATTTCATCACGCTTATCAGAGATTAGAAGGCAAGTAGAATCCAATGCTTTATCTAAACATATTGCCATTAATGACAATGATCATACCTTTAGATTTAGGGTGCTGCAGAAAATCATTATGAATAGAAGAGGTGTTTATGTAACTAACAAAACAGAAATAGAAGAATATAAGGGGATACATTTTTTAGAGCAGACCACGCCCCAGGCCTTAATTCTGTTAATAGTGTTAAACCTATATTGAAAGAAAGGGAAACTTATGTTCTTTACATTTTGTAATGCTTTTTAATGATTTAGGTCATGTGACTTGTAATCCTTATTTGGTAAGCTGGCTTTGAAATGGTTTAACTATTTAAACTGGTTTTCAGTTAGTTGAAGTTACACTGAGGAAGAGTTTCTATTAACTTGAAAGCTTTGTCTCCTAATAAACATTTTTAATGAGATGGTTGGACCGCTAATTTAAGTATTCCACTACATAACCCTTTGTACATAAAACCTTCATTTAACCATTCATTCAAAACGTTTAAACATATTTTTTGCCAGTCCCTTAAATGTTTATCCATTTCATACCCTATTCCATATGGGCCTGCAGCTGAATCTATAGTTACCTTTACTAATACTTTATCTAGCTCATTTAAACAAACCTCCTTTTCTGTTAACTTTTTTGCTTCCCATGTTTTTTCACTACATTCTTTTTTCTTTCAACATTTATTGTACATATTGTACTACACTATTCATAATCCTTTCCTGATTTCTATTTCTCCTTTTGTGTTTTTATTTCTCTCGTTACACTCGCATCTTTCTTTATGGCTCTGCTTAAGTAACTTCATAGTTCCTTTCTTTTTCCCTGTAAAAATATCTTTGCTTATATAATCTTGTATTTTTCTTGATTTCTTTCATATAATTCTTTTTTTTTTGTCAAAGTATGTTCTATCATTATGTTCTAAATCTTCCAGTGCATCTATATATGTTCTTTTATATTTTAATTCCTCTACTTTTCTCACATCATGTTGCCACTGTTTGTAAAAAAACATTGTTTATATTTTTCCTTAAATATCATCTGCCATTCAGACAATTGTTTATAATATGTCCTCATAGTAATATGATCTTTCCATAACTGTATTACAAATCTCTTTCCTCCTTCATGCCATGCTTTCTCATTTATCCTTTTTATTCATATACCTATTTTTTCAATATTCTTTGTTTTCTTTTATCTCTAGCCATATTGGAAAGTGATCAGAAAATCCTGTTTTGACTACATCTCCTTCTCCTATAACTAAACCTTCTGATACTACAAAACAGTCTATTTAAGTTCTATACAAACTCCTTTTGTAAGTCCATGAATGTTTGTCTCAAAGTTTACCTTACCACACCTTATAACCTAGGACATTTCTCTTATATAATTTCCTTTGTTTTTTATACTTGCCTCTTAAATCACAATTAGTCTTCTGTTATTATAATAATCATATTTATCACTACATAGTCTAAAATCTGATGAAATAAGTGTTGCCTTTTTACAGTTAGTATAATTATATAATGTTATAATTAGATATACTTGTTTCCATTTTAACTCTACAATGGTCAATCTTCCCATTTTTGCTAAAGTTACATTTAATAACTTTTTGTATTTACATATGATGCATCTATTCCAGAACATATCTCATTTCCCAGATTCCAGATTATCATTTCTCCCTATAGCTTCCTCTGTTTGTAATCTTTCTTCATTTAAAAATCTTGTCTTCTAATATAATTACATCTACATCACATGCATTACACCACTCCAAAATTGCTATTCTTTTTACTATATTCTTAATACTGCTCAGATTTACAGACAGCTCTCTAAATTTTTCATTTTCCCTTTTCCTTAGATTCATGGTTTTATAAGTTCATAGTTAATTAGCTGTACTAAGCTAGCTTTCTTAATGGACCATTCTTCTTCTTCTTTTGGCTTTTCCTAGTTAGGGGTCGCCACAGCGGATCACCTGTTTCCATTTCTTCCTGTCCTCTGCATCTTGGTCGGTCACACCAACCACCTGCATGTCCTCTCTAACCACATCCATAAACCTTATCTTAGGCCTTCCTCTTTTCCTCTTACCTGTCAACTGCATCCTTAGCATCCTTTTCCCAATATACTCTGCATCCCTCCTCAGCACATGTCCAAACCAACACAATCTCGCCTCTCTGGCTTTGTCTCTAAACTGTCAAACCTGGGCTGACCCTCTAATATACTTATTCCTAATCCTGTCTATCCTCGTCACACCCAGTGCAAATCTTAACATCTTTAACTCTGCCACAGCCAGCTCTGGCTCCTCCCTTTTTGTCAATGCCACTGTCTCCAACCCATATAACATAGCTGGTCTCATTACCCTTTTGTAGACCTTTCCTTTCACTCTTACTGGTACTCATCTATCACAAATCACTCCTGGCACTCTTCTCCACCCTGCCTGTACTCTCTTCTTCACCTCTCTTTCACACTTGTCATTACTCTGAACTGTTGATCCCAAGTATTTAAACTCATCCACCTTTGCCAACTCTACTCCCTGCATCCTCATCATTCCTCTATCCTCCCTTTCATTCACACACATATATTCTGTCTTAGTCCTGCTGACCTTCATTCCTCTTCTCTCTAGAGCATATCTCCATCTCTCCAGGGTCTTCTCAACCTGTTACCTACTTTCACTACAGATCACAATGTCTTCTGCAAACATCATAGTCCACGGGGACTCCTGTCTGATCTCGTCTGTCAACCTGTCCATCACCAGTGCTAATAAGAAAGGGCTCAGAGCTGATCCTTGATGTAATCCCACCTCCACCTTAAACGCATCTGTCACTCCCACTGCAGACCTCACCGCTGTCACACTACCTTTGTACATATCCTGTACCACTCTTACATACTTCTGTGCCACTCCCAACTTCCTCATATAATACCACAACTCCTCTCTAGGCACCCTATCATATGCTTTCTCTAAGTCCACAAAGACACAATGCAACTCCTTCTGACCTTCTCTGTACTTCTCCATCAACACTCTCAGAGCAAACATCGCATCCTAATGGACCATTCTAAGTATAACAATTTAGTTCCCAAAGGTGAATCAAACACTGTGCCTTGTGTCTGTGAGTCAGACATCTTAACCATTATACCAATCCCCAGTCTTTAGCTGTATATTTTCTTTTCATCTATTTTCTTTCGTTTTTGTACTTAATTTATATTTTCTTTTTCTGTCTTTTATCCTTTTACCAGTAGAGTTATTTTTTTCCATTTACTACCCCCCAGTCTATCTTTTTCATAACTTATTTCAGAACCTTCTTCTATGTCCAGTTTATTAATTTTTCTCATCTAATTTTCTTCTGTTTCTACTACTTCTAAAATTTCTATTCTTTGTTCATTTTCTTTTCTTTCCTTTTCCTTACTGTTGTTTTCATTTCTGCAATCCATCTATAAATGTCCACTTTTGTTACATTTATAACGTTTCAATTCACATTTTTGCATCATTTCCCATTTCTTCACAAATATAACATTTTCTTGTGACAGTTAATTATCAAATGGCCTTCTTTTCCACAAAAAACATGTTTTGGGTTGTCCCCAGCATTTTGCAACACCTCTATTCCCCTCCACAGTTATTATGCTTTGTACATGTATATTTTTCTCATTTTATGTTTAACACAGTATTACAATCCCAGCCACCAGTCCATAACCCCCTTTTGAAATAAACATTTGCAATGTCCAGAACTTCTTTACATAAAGCTTTCAAATGTTATTTCAAAGTCTTTATGTCTGTGTTCAAAACTGCATGTACATTTTCTTTTTTGATTCTGTTAAATGCTTTTATTACTTATAGATTCCATGGGTTACAGTCTTTCTTTTTTCATTTTCTCCAATAAATATTTCCATTAAAAAACAGTCTCAAATATAACATCACAAAATATCTCTGTTAATATGAATAAATGCTCTTATATCATGTGATTTTACACCCAAAAAAGCTATTAAATTGTCCCACACTTTCATACATGTACATTTTTTGTCTTCTTTACTTTGAACACTTAACCACATACTTCTGTTTTTTTATTTTCATATTCCTTCTTTTCTGATACTCCAAATTTGCCTTCTTTTACTTTTGCTGTATGTTTTCTTTTCCATCTCACAACTATTCTTCAAGATTGTCTCTGCATTCTCCTTTTGTATTTTCTACATAATGTACCCCCCAGGAAACATCTCCTTCATTTTATGGCTCACTCTGCACCACCATTTTTTTAAGTAAATCATCCTGCAACCCTCCAGACTGGAGGGTTGTAATTATACATCCATTATTTGCGGACTCATCTCCATCAAACATTTTTTTTAAACATTTCCTCAGAATCCAGCACACATTCTCCGGTCTCGATATTTATTTTCTCCTTCATTTCTTTCACTACTACATCATCTCTTTCTCTCTCCATCTGCCTCCCTGTTTCTCCAGGCCGCCTCTGCACCTGTAATGGAAACAGGAAGTGCTCCTCCAGAATGGTTCTGTCTCACAATAACGAGTAGGGGAAGTTCCCCGACACACTCGCCAAATTTCCTGTAGTGGTATAAATACCACCTTGGGTCTCCCTGAAAAGAGGCTACTAGCCTAGTGGGACTAACCCATTCAACAAAACCTAAACAAATAAAAAACGAAATTTGATTTCCCAAAATGTTGTCACTTTTGCTAGAACCTTTCACGTTCAATCAAAACAAATGTTCACAAATGATGATCCCCTTTGCTACCCCACTTTTTTGTTTGCGTATATAGTTACCAAACATTTTTAAAAAGTTATTTTAGCATGCAAATCATGTCCGTCTTAACCAACATATAATTAGTTTTACTTCTGAAAAATGCAGGTAGGTTTTTGCAAGCAATATTAAGAGACTTTGGGACAGATTCAATAAAGCCTATACTAAGTGTACAAGAAATGTAGTCAATAAGGTTGGGTGGGTGGCCTAATGGTTAAGGTGTTTGCCTTACAAACACAAGGTGCAGGATTTGATTCTCCCAAGGGATAATTGGCTAGGCTTAAAATGGTTTGCACTGGCAGTTAGCCTAGTACTAATCTATGAACCTAAAATGTTTATCTCATGTTTTGTTTTTTCTAGATACTCAGGAAGATTACACTAAGTGTAAATGTAGTCTACACTTTCTGGTAACCTTTATGAATCCCTGTCAGTATTTAAAGCTGCAAGAATATCAGTAGGAAAACTAAAATTAGGAGGAAGAATGTGTGAGTTATGTCTGTGTTGTCTGTTCACTGTGTAGGCTTTATTGAATCTGGCCCTTTGATGCAATTGTTAAAACTTTAGAAAAAAATTCTCAAAAATGTCAGTGCTTTAACTTGGGACAATTTGTACACACATGACTGTATAAAAAAATCAGAGTGTACTGAAGACTGTGACGTTGAACAGATTTCAAGATGGGATGAATTCACACAGTAAAACATTTACAGAGATCACAATGGACACTGACTTGATGAGCATCATGGGTAAAGCAATGAGGCAGTTTTAATGTCCATTAAAAAAGAAATGGAAAAGTTAAACGACTTCATCACAGAAGACAGAAACTATGGCAGAATTTATTTTTATTATCTTGGAACATTTTGAGATCACTTTGAAAAACAAGAGGTGAAAATAGTATTCCATGGTAGAAGGTTATAAAATATTACTACCTGAAGAAAAAGAAACAATCAACAAATATAACTTTCCTCATAAATAACCAGTGACAGAGGTTTTTTTTTTTGTTTAGAAAGAAGTTGTTTTAGCAGCAGGCAGCTGAGAATATCACCCAAACTAGCTCAAAAATGTACTTACAGTCCTCATTTAGGTCCAAAAGGGAATCCATCCAATAGAAAGAGAGAGACACAGAAAGACATCCAGGGAATGTACCAGCAGTCTTTCAATCTACAGAATTGGCAGGCCCATGGATGTGACCCCTTTTACACTTGGGATCAAAGTGGCCAGTCTGCAGTACATTCTTGTTTAACTTTCATTTCTCGCAGGCATTATACTTATAATAACAGAGCATGTGACTAGCATTATCTGAAGCAAAATAATTATATGGCTAAGGTTATGACCACAAACTGTTTAGCTTTTAGAAGAAGATAAGATAATGCTTAACAGTGTTTTAGTCCCACAATTAATGTTCTCAATTTATACTGCTTCAATATTTCCTCTTAATCATATTAAAATTAAAATGCAGTTTTAGTAATAACTTTTTCTAACCAAGCTACAAATTATATATACATAATTATCTTAAAACCTAACTATCTGAAATTTTGTAAATAATTATATATTATTTGTGAATATTAATACGATTTATATAGAAGTGTCACAGAGGGAGATACTGCCAGCATAGCTGTCTGGAATTTTGTAAATGATTGTCAGTTGTGAATGCCAACATGATTCATATGTTTGTGTTAAAAATGTATTAGAACTGTATGTTATGTGTATATCAAACTGCTGGTACAAAAGTGTTTATGAAAAGGGTTTTATATAGTACTGAGCTTAGTAGTACTGAGCTTAAAGATGCATCCATAGTGTACACTACTGGAAAAGAACAGAAATGTATAGAGAGTATTGTAACTGTTTAGATTTATATATATTATATATTTTTAACAATGGAAATTGCATCACAAGAAGTTGTCACTTTATAGCTGGGCTATAAACAAAAGAGATGATATCTTTCAGTCTAAAACTAGGGAGCCTGCTGCATTGTTTTGTATGTGTTCTGTTCTTTTATGTCTTCCAGCAGCTGGAAAGATCTGAGGGATATGTATTTTTCACATGGAGACGTGAAATGCTGGCATATATTAATTGGTGGGCAGTGGTGGGATATCCACATCACATATTAGTTTCCAGTGGTGGGATATCCACATATTAGGATTCAGTGGTGTGGATATTGAACCCCTGTAAACAGTGGTCACTGAAGAAGGTGCTTGTACTCTCAATTAGCCACACAGTGAACATTCAGAGTTTCATCACAATTTTTTTTTTTTTTTTTTTTTTAAGCTTAGTTGGTCAGGGAGAGCAGGCAAAGATGTCAGTAGAGGAGTATGGCAAGCTGAAAAAGGAGACAGTTGGCTGAGATATGCCAGGCTAAAGGACTGGTGTATGCCAAGCTGACTAAAGCAGAAATGATTGCAGCCTTGGGCACAGCTGCATCACAGACCAGCAACCAGAACGGCCTTGGAGATGTACACCTCTCAGAAAACGGACAGTTCAACCTTTCCACAGAGGACTTAAAAATCCATCTGGAGTTTAAGAGACTTGAAATGGAGGCCAAATGTTTGGAAATAGAATCAGCAGAGAAACTGCAGCAGAAGAAACAAATGGAATTAGAAGCAGCAGAGAGAAGGAGACATATGGAAGCTGAAGGGAATGAGAGACAGCAGCAGCATGAAAAGGAGATACTGACCCTTTGCCAGGGTCATGGAGGTAAAGAGTAAGGGAGTAACCAAACCCTAGAAGCAACAAAGGTGAGTACATTTCTTCCACAATTTACAGAGGTGGATAATTTTGATAGTTTCACTCGTATGTTTGAAAGGATATGTAAACAGTATAATGTTGACCAAGGGCTCTGGGTACAGTTCCTGACCCCCTTACTCCATAGTGAAGCTGTAACTACTATTTCTAAATTGTCTGATACTGATTGCTTAAATTATAATACTGTTAAACATTGTCTGTTAGAGTGTTTTAAGTTAACACCTTTAGCTTATAGGAAAAAGTTTTGTGAGCATAGATGCAAGGCAGATGAGCGTGTGTGAATATATTGCTGAGTTAAGCACTTATTTTCATAGGTGGGTGAGTGGGTGTCAGGTCACCACTTTTGAAGGGCTGGCAGACCTTTTGGTGTAGGAACAAGCCCTTAGCACTTTGCCTGAAGACATGTGAATCTGGTTAGCAAATAGGCAATGCAATATTGCAGGTGACGTGAGGAAGAAGGGAGACCTATACCTAGCAAGCAGGTCATCACTGCGCAGGAAAGGGATACCCACTGCTGCTCATGGGTTTAAGAGAACCCATGGTGGCCAGTCTAGACTGCCTCAACAGGGTCCGCCAGTAGCAGGGGAAGCCACTAGTCCAGGTACACACCCAGGACCAAGGTTTAAATGTTTTAAACACAACCAGTGGGGCCATGTAGCATGTAGATGTCCACAGAGGCAAGGTGGGGAACAAAAGGTGGAGAGCCAGTAAATGGAATGACAGTGGTAAGTTGTCTGGAGATGACAAGGGTACCAAACTACCACAAGAGGTTATATGCTATCTTAGCGAGTGGGAAATAGGCCACTGCTAGGAGAGACACAGTCTCTGACCTAACCATTGTGAAGCCTGAAATGGTTATTGAGGAGCACTACTTGCTTGGGAAGTTTACTCCAGTTAGAGCATTAGGAGGGACCCCCATTCCAAATACCTTTGGCTATGGTTCACCTTGACTGGGAGGGTAGAAAAGGAAGCCAGCAAGTAGGTGTGTTTGAGGATATCCCTGCAGATGTCCTGATAGGGAAATGATTTTGATAATGCAGTACCTTGTGTGCATGCAGTTACATGCAGTCAGGCTTGGAGACAAGCATGTGGGTCTGGTAGCCTGGGGGAACCCAAATAGACTGCAGACTTGAAGCCAGGACTGGTGTAGTGGTTATTTCAGGGAGGGAGCTACCCTGTAGTAGTGAGACTGAAGGTGAGCCACAGCTGCTTGTGGGTACTGATGTTCCCTTGGATAAGAGTGACTGCAAGGGCAGAGGTGAGTAGTACCATCCAGACTGACAGTGAAGCACCGCACCACTGTCAGATGTTACCAGACTTCCTGTAGAAGGAGAGCTGGGAAGGGTTACAAAGAGAGAGCTGAGACAGGCTCAGGTCTCAGACCCTACATTGCAAAACCTGAGGGAGGTAGCCAGGAAGGCACCTGATTCTCAAGGGAAGGGAGAATCTGTATACTGGGACAAAAGGGTTACTGTATATAGAGTGGACCCCTGAGGGAGGGCTTGAGGGTGAGAGAATTCAGCAGTTGGTAGTGCCTAGAGCCTACCAACTGGCACTTCTTGCCGAAGTTCATGATATTCCCTTTGCAAGTCATATGTGCATAAATTCTACCAAGAGACGTATTATGCAGAACTTTTATTGGCCTGGGATATTTAGAGATGTAACAGGGTACTTCGGGACCTGTGAGCAGTGCCAAAAAGTAGGCAAGGCAGGAGACAAGGTGAAAGTTCCTTTGATGCATTTGCCTGTGATTGAGGAACCATCTCAGAGGGTAGCTATGGATAATGTGGGGGTCTCTGAGTACCCCAAGTTCCACAGGGAAGAAGTATATCCTAGTGGTTGTAGATTATGCTACCAGATACCCTGAGGCAGTGGCTCTGTTCTCCATTGAGGTAGAAAAGGTGGCAAATGCTTTGTTAGAGATTTTCATCAGGGTAGGTTTCCCAAAAGAAATACTGACACAGAGGTGCTAATTTCATGTCAGACCTGCTGGCTTGTCTGTGGAAGTACTGTGGAGTAAAGCACCTAAAGACCACCCCTACCATCCCCAGACTAGTGGTCTTGTTGAGAGGTTAAACTCCACTCAAGACCATGCTATGAGCATTTGCAGACCAGTTGAAGAGGGAGTGAGACAAATATTTGTCCCATCTATTGTTTGCTTACAGGGAGGTGCTCCAGCAATTCATAGGTTTTTCACACTTTGAGTAATTGTATGGGCATAGGGTGAGAAGACCTCTAGATTTGATTCAAGATGAGTGGGAGGGTGAGTGTGAATCCCACAAGGAGTCTGTTGTAAAATATGTCCTAAACTCAGGACAAGGCTCAGGGAACTATTGGGCTTTGCCCAGGAGAACCTGACAGAAGCACAACAGCAGAAAAAGTCTGGTATGACAGGAATACTTGAGTTAGAGAGTATGCTGTAGGGCAGCAGGTTATGGTTCTCATTCCTGTTAGACACAACAAGCTGCAGGCAGGTTGGGAGGAACATTTCAAAGTGGTAAGGAAGGTTAGTGATGTTAACTGCATGGTAGAACTGCTAGGCAGGAGGCAGGGGCACAGACTGTACCATGTTAACATGATGAAGCCTTACCATGATAGAGAGGCCCTTGTGCTGAGTATTTGCAATGGATGGCAGGAGGAGTCTGAGGGGGATCTGGTGACTGATCTCCTCAGTGAGGCTCGGACTGACACCTCAGTGGAAGGGGTAGCAATGTCCCAGCAGCTATCCCCTACCCATGTTCGAGGAATCCGAGCAGTGTTACAGGAGTTTGGGGACATGTTCACTGGAAAACCAGGGTGCACCCACCGGGTGCAGCACCAAGTGGATACAGGGCCCCTAAAGGCCTATTAAGCAGGTCCCTTATAGGGTGCCTGAGAAAGTCAAACAGACTCTGAGGGTGGAGATTCAGGAAATGTTGCAACTAGGTGTAATACAGGAGTTCAGCAGTTCCTGGCCCTCCCCAGTGGTGCTAGTACCAAAGAAGGATGGCAGCACCAGGTTCTGTGTAGACTACAGGAAATAGTCACACAAAATCAGATGCTTATCCCATGCCTAGGACAGATGAAGCCCTAGGGTAGCTATGTGGGACTAAGTATCTTACCACTATTGATCTTACCAAGGGCTACTGGCAAGTGCCATTGACTCCCACCACTAGAGAGCGGTCAGCCTTTGTGACTCCTTTCAGCTTGTATGGGTTCATGAAGATGCCCTTTGGGATGAAAAATGCCCCAGCGATTTTCCATGGGCTGGTAGATCATATCCTAGCAGGAGCAGGATAGTTTGCCCTTGCCTACCTGGATGATATTGCCATCTACAGCCATTCATGGCAAGAGCACCTTCAGCATGTTAGAGAGGTACAGGGTTGACCATTAAGCCCAGTAAGTGTCAGATGGGTATAGCAGAGGTCCCCTACCTAGGACATAGAGTGGGGAGTGGTAAGATCAGACCTGAACCTGCAAAAGTGAAAGCTATTCAGGCATGGCCTGCCCCTGTTACCAAAAAGCAGGTGAGGGTATTCTTAGGGACAGGATGGTACTACAGAAAGTTTGTCCCCAATCCCCTTACAGACCTGATGAGAAAAAACAGGCCAGATAAGGTAGAGTGGACCACAGCATGTGAGCAGGCATTCCAGAAGCTTAAAGGAGCTTTGGGAGGACCCCCTGTGTTAGCCATTCCAGATTACAGAAAATACTTTGTTGTGCAGGTGGATGCATCAAACTATGAAGTGGGTGCTGTACTCAGCCAGGTTTCCTCAGAGGGAGAAGAGCACCCAGTGGCTTATCTCAGTTGTAAGCTCCAACCCAGGGAGGAATGCTATGCAGCTGTAGAAAAGGAATGTCTAGCCATACTGTGGGCACTGCAGAAACATCAGCCTTATCTTTATGGAAGGTAATTTACTGTAGTTACAGACCACAGTCCCTTAACATGGCTACATTGAGCCAGGCAGCAAAATGCCAAGTTATGAAGGTGGACCCTAGGACTTCAGGCATGTGATAGGACAGTGCAGTACTGTACTGGGGTCAGCAATGTCAAGGCAGCTGGAATCTCAAGACAGGGAATGGGGTAAGGTATTCCCAGATAAGCAACCCTCTCAAGCAACGTTTCTCAAGGGTCACTTGAAAAACTAGCTTGGGTTTTCGTGGTGGGGGGGAGAAATGTCACAAAAGGAAATATTGTCAGCCTGGAATTTTGTAAATAATTATGTCATTTGTGAATATTAATATGATTTATATAGAAGAGTGACAGAGGGAGATACCGCCAGCACAGCTGTCTGGATTTTTGTAAATGATTATATGTCAGATGTGAATGTCAGCATGATTCATATGCTTGTGTTACAAATGTATTAGAACTGTATGTTATGTGTATATCAAACTGCTGGTACAGTAGTGTGTGGGAAAAGGGTTTGTACAGTACTGAGCTTAAAGATGTATCCACAGTGTACCCTACTGGAAAAAAAAACAGAAATGTATAAAAATTATTGTAACTGCTTAGATGTATATATTTTTAACAATGGAAACTGCAACACATGAAGTTGTCACTTTATAGCTGGGCCATAAACAAAAGAGATGTTATCTTTCAGTTTCAATGCAGCAAGGAGACAGGATGTCTAAAACTAGTGAGCCTTCTGCATTGTTTTGTAAGTGTTTTTATTGTTTTATGTCTTCCAGCAGCTGAAAAGATCTGAGGGATATATAGTTTTTACAGGGAGATGCTAAATGCTGGCAGTTTCTAGCAATCGGGGTTTTCACCCGGGATAGTCAGATGACAAAAGTGATGTCATCCTGCAAGTATCCCAGCAGCAATATTGGAGATATTGATTTAAGAACTCTCTGAGAGAGAGACTGGGCATTTTGTATTTTATCTTTGACCTGGCATCAGCTGGGAAAACCCACTCACCACCTCTGTCTTGCCAGGCTCTGTAAGTAAGTTAACTAGGATACAATCATTTCTTTTAGATTCAGTAAGGAATATAGTGAAGTATAGCTTAGTTGTTTTCTTTATTTATTTGAGACTGTCCTGCAAAGTTGTTTTAAATATTCCCTGTGATTTTGAACTCTGAAGTAAATGTGATTGTTTACTGAGTATTTTCGTGTTCTTTTACTATTTATTATTAAATATATTTAAACCTTTCAGTTGTGGCTGGTCTGTCTAGAGATATTTAAGCTCTTAGAGTACTTAAATATCTACCTGGTGGCCCTGTGCAGGGCAGTCCTAATTGCCTTGCTCTTGGTCAAACTACCACTTGGATTAATAGTAAGATTGGACATCCTTTGTTAGGGTCTTAAAGTAGCTGATGGCAGTGATAACTGCCTTATAGTCTATGCAAAAGGGGGCATAGCTAGTAAATGTGTGCCAGCCTTTTCCAGGTGTGAGTGTGAGTGTGAGTGTGAGTGTGAGTGTGAGTGTGAGTGTGAGTGTGAGTGTGAGTGTGAGTGTGAGTGTGTGTGTGTGTGTGTGTGTGTTTAAATCAAACATCAAAGTGTGTGTGTGTGTGTGTGTGTGTGTGTGTGTCAGCTACTTGGGCAGGTACATGATGCACTGGTTGGACAGAGAGGGTGCTGCAGGTCTTGGCTTGGCCACTCAGCTGAGATCTCAACCCTATAGCTGTGCCAGTGGGGAATCTTATTGGGGATCTGGAGAAAGAGGGAGAAACCAGCTCCAGACTGACTGTGGTCTCTGTGTGCTCTTAAGGGAAATTGCACTTTACTGTGTGTGTATTTGTCATCCTCCCACAGCGTACTTCCCCCACTGTTGCCAGTGGTAAAAATCGAGGCTCCTTGATTACTGGACCAGTGCTGGGGCATCACAAGTTTTACTTCTGAAAAATGCAGGTAGATTTTTGCATATAACAGTAATAGACTTTGAGACAGATTCAATAAAGCTTACACTAAGTGACCAAGATATGTATTAAATAAAATGCTTAACACATTTTTTATTTTCTAGTCACTCAGAAAGATTACACGAAGTGAATCCCTGTCAATATTTAAAGCTGCAAGAATATCCGTAGGAAAACACAAAGTAGGAGGAAGAAGCTGTCAGTTATGTCTGTGTTGTCTGTTCACTGTGTAGGCTTTACTGAATCTGGCCCTTTGATGCGATTGTTAAAACTTTAGAAAAAATTCTGAAAAATTTCAGTGCCTTAACTTGGGACAATTTCTACACAGAAGAATCTATCAAGAATCATAGTGTACTAAAGTGTCTGATGAACAGATTTCAAGATGGGATGAATTCACACAGTAAAACATTTGAAGAGATCAGAACGGGCACTGACTTCGTGAGCATCATGAGTAAAACAATGAGGCAGTTTTGATGTCCATTAAAAAAGAAATAAAAGAATTAAATGGCTTCATCACAGAAGACAGAAACCATGACAGGATTTATTTTTATTATCTTGGAACATTTTGAACTGTGGTGGTGGTGCTGCGGTAGCATTGTCGCCTCACAGTTAAACATTGCCCGTTTGATTCTCAGTTAGAGCGTCTTCTGTGTAGTGACATGCGTGAATGGGCGTTCCTTCATTGAAGGTTGTGCGTTAGGTCCGGCAAGCCAGTACATAAAAATCTACTGCCAATTAGACCGGAGTTCCGCTGTGGCGACCCCTAACAGGGAAAAGCCGAAAGACGCAAAAAATCTTGGAACATTTTGAGATCACTTTGAAAAACAAGAGGTGAAAAGAGTATTCCATAGTAGAAGCTTATAAAATGTTACTACCGGAAGAAAAAAAAAAACAATCAACAAATAGAACTTTCCTCAGAAATAACCAGTGATAGAGGTTTTTTTTCAGAAAGAGGAAGTTTTAGCAACAGGCAGCCGAGAACATCACCCAGACTAGCTCAAAAAAGTACTTACAGTCCTCATTAGGTCCAGAAAGAGAATCCAACCAATAGGAAGAGAGAGACAGAAAGCCACCTAGGGAATGTACCAACAGTCTTGCAAAATTCAGAATCTGCAGGCCCATGAATGTGACCCCTTTCACACTTGGGATCAAAGTGGCCAGTCTGCTGTAAATTCCTGTTTAACTTTCATTTCTGGTAAGCATTATACGTCTAATAACAGAGCATGTGACTAACATTATCTGAAGCAAAATAATTCTATGGCTGAGGTTATGACCACAAACTGTTTAGCTTTTAGAAGAAAATGAGAGGATGCTTTTCAGTGTTTTAGTCCCACAATTGAAGTTCTCACTTTATAATGCCTTAATATTTCCTCTGAATCATATTAAAATCAAAATGCAGTTTTATATCTTAATAATAATATATTTCTCTTTCCAAGCTACAAATTCTAGTTACATAATTATCTTAAAACCATCCAAAACTAAGGGATCATTGATTCTATTAAGAAATGTTTAAAGAAAGCACCTCATAATTATGTGTGCTCAGAACATATCGTCGTTGCTGGGTCAACATCACGGTGAGAATAACGGCTACTAGATGGAAAAAGGGGATAGAGCATGTTGGTCATCTGGAAACTAGATCACAATGAGGACAAGCTGATGGTCATCAGCAGTGGTGGACATATATATATATATATATATATATATATATATATATATATATATATATATATATATTAAAGATAGTCTGACTGATTAATTTATTTAGTTTTAGACAGAAACGGATATGCTATTTCTTGACAAAAATCTGCTCTAAATTTGCTTGTTCACTCTGCTTAGAATAAAATAAGCATTTATCTGAGACAGTGGTATGCTGTTTGTGAAGCTTTCCTCCCTTCCCCCAAAGTGTAATCTTGTAATTGGTATATATATGTTTGGAGGTGTGAGGGATTTGTTCCCCATATAGGAAGTGAAGGGGCAAAACACTTATTTCAAGTTGCTCCATTACTTTGTCAGTAATTCATGGTTTTCACTGTGATAGGTTAGAGCTGTTGTGAATCCAAGAATCTGGGTGGCAATTTCTCAGATTAGAATCGACAGACAGACTTTATAGACTGATAGGCAGAAAATCAGATACATAGATTAACAGACAGACAGGTAGATAGATATATAGATAGATGTGTAGATAGAGCAAAATAAAAAGGCACATAAATAGAGAGGTAAATAGTAATTGTAGAAATCAGAACACTGCATCTAAAATCTGCAGGGTTTCTAGTGGTTTAAATATGGGTGGATAGAAATATAACAACATGATTAGTGGTAGTAGGGGATGTCTCACTCTTTGGATTAACATCTTAGAAATACTTTGATAAACATAGCATCAATCAAACGTATAACACTTACACATCTCTAGTTAAGATATCTGGTTTATCTGTTTGGCTCATTTGTAGGTTTCGTATGGCTTTGTTACAGATCTAGATAACATATCTGACTCTTGAGTAGATAATTAAAGTTTATGCCTTTTATATATTTACATAATTATGGTGGGGTGAAGGATGTGGTTGCCCTGGGTAGAAGTCAACAGACGTGTGATCAGCAGGTTTACTTCAGTAGACTGATGTTTCACTTACCCGATTCCAACATCGCTGAGACGAAAGGACCGACAAACCCAGAAGACCGACATCCAGAACACCAACTTTCCACTCGAGGTAAGTAACCGCTTGGCCATCCAGTTGAAATTTGCCCCTTACCCCTGCAGTAGTGTGATCTTGGAGTTGGTATATTTAGTTAGGGGGGTGAAGCCCCCACATGGGTGTGTTTAGTTTTGTTCGGTTAATGTTTTTTTTTTCTCGGGATGGCCAAGTGGTTACTTACGTTGAGTGGGAAGTTGGTATTCCGGAGGTTGGTCTTCTGGGTTTGTTGTTCCTTTCATCTCGGCGATGTGGAAGTCAGGTAAGTGAAACATCGGTCTACTGAAGTAGACCCGATCAGCAGTAATATAAAAGGAGTATCAGTATTTATTTATGAAGACTTGAGAAAATCATAGATTAATAAACAAATGCCAATGCTGCATTTGCTGTCACAGCTGAAATGTTCATTGAGTGATGTGAGTGTGTAGTAACTTTAGCAAGCAGCTTTATACAGTTACAGGAGCAGAGAAGTGCTTTTTTTTCTTTCTGCTCAGCTTTGAGTTGATGTGGGTTGATGGTTTACACAGGACACCAGATAAGTTAGCTATGGTTCTGATATATAGTTTAATTCTATTAATGATAGATGGAAATTTATCATCCTATGATTTTATGTAAAAGTTTTCTATTTAATTATATCCCATGGAATCCCGTGGATGAAGCGTTTCCCTGTTTAACTTTTAGCCTTATGTAAATGTGTGATCCTTCCTTGGTTTAAGTCTTATTGATTAATAACTTTTCATTTTTCTGTGTCAGGCAGTTGTGACAGGTTTTTTAGGCAATAAAGAGTTGATTCATAATACAAAGTATTACTTTCTTGTATGCATGCTTGTATTGCATAATTATTTATTCTTAAGTTATAAACTGATGTGAGTTTATTAACTCTAGACTGAATTTTGAAAATGTTCTTAATATACGATAGCACTTTTGGATTGTTCATAATGGTTGGATCATTTCTCTCACACATTATCTTCATAGACAGTATAATATGATCAGAAGTAAGGGAAATAATTATGTCAAAATATTTACTGTGACTAATTTTTGATTTCAGAATTTAAAAAAGTCTAGTTCTTGAAAAGATTAAGAGTAAAATATGTATATTCCATGTTACTGTGGTCCATACTTTTCCATGCATCTGTGAACCTGAGCTCTTTCCAGAAGTTCTGTAGAACAGCTAAACATATGATCTCCAGATGACATGCTTTTACTAATACAAATTTCTTAATGACAGTATTAATTCTTATAACATATTCATCTTCCAGTTCCATCAGCAATTGAGGCTTATAGTTTCATAGGTTCTTATAGGTAGCCTGTGAAACTATATAGAGCTTAGCCATGCAGTCAGAGTAGTTTAGCAGTAGGAAATCCTACTACTGCCAAACTAGGTAAATAAAAAAACGAGCAGGCAATGGATTCTTCAACACTTCACTTTTGTTAGCGCTTTCACTGACACCAATGCATCAGCTTCCTCAGACTTTAAGACCTCTTCAAAGTTTAAAAATTCCCATAAAACTCAAAGCCAATGAGCAAGTGGCCACAAACATGATGTCATCTTATAAGTTCTAAATTAAAGCAAAATTACCAATTTTTAAAGGTTAAAATTCTATGTACTATGAAAATCGCTTCCAATAAAGAAATGAAAAACCTTTACAAACATTACTTTAAATTCTCAATTTAACATATTCTTCCAAGAATCAAGTTTAAAGCACTTAATAAATTATTACCCCTCCTATTATACAAGGACATTTAAAAATGTGTGCAAAACACTAATAAATTATGCACCATAACTCCCTAAACTAACTAAGCATGTATTAAGTTATTTAAAATTCTAAATAAAAAAAAATGTATACACATATACATCATTGTGTTATTTCCCAAACACATATTATATGTATTATGTTAACTAGAAAAGGTGCGTGTGTGTGTGTGTATATATATATATATATATATATATATATATATATATATATATATATATATATATATATATATATATATATATATATATACATATACATATACATCATTGTGTTATTTCTAAAACTTAACACATATTATGTATATTATGTTAACTAAGAAAGAATCCCGATGAAATTTAAAAAGTTACAAGGTAAACAGCCATGACCCAGGCTCAAACATGAAAATTAAATGAAACCCGACAAGGGTGGAGGACTAGTTTCTATGGACCAGTATGACTATATTAGGAGGATCTATACAGTGCTAGATGGTACAGTATATGAAAAGGTTAGTCTTAATCAGGTCCATGGAGCCTACAGGAAGATTAATGCTACCCTTTCGGATTTGTTTTTGGAAGGAAGCATTGATGTAGACATTCTCCACTACTTAACCATGCCTGCACCCATGATTACAGTGCTTTCTGGAGCCCCTAAAATACATAAAGATTTGTTTAACCCACCTTTTAGACCTATTGTGGATGGAAGGGGCTCGATTTCTTATGCATGTGCCAAATACGTTGATTGTAAATTGAAACTGGTGTTGAAATTAGAACATCAAATATTTCATGATTCATGGCATTTTCTTGAGTCTATAATTTAGAATTTAATGAGAATTTAGTTTTCCTCATGGTAGACATCAAGGATTTATACACTGTCATACCCCAACAACTTGGCATTGAATGGGTTAGAGAGTTCCTTCACCTTAAAGGTATAGGTAACCAGGAGATTAATGTCATAGAAACACTTTTAGAAATAACTTTCTTTACTTTAATAATGAACTATTTCTACAGAAAAGTGGGGTGGCAATGGGTGCTTCATGTGGTAGTAGTTTCGCAAATAGTGTGATGGTTTACTGGGAAAAGTCCTTCTTATTTAATCACCAGTTATTTAAGGAACATGTTGTTTGGTACACTAGGTACCAAGATAACATGTTCTTTTTGTGGACTAGCGAGCTGGCTCTAATCCAGTTATTCATTACTGAAATTAAATCCTTTACACATTTTTTTGGACTTCACATTTCAAGTTGGGATTGAGCAGATTGATTTTTTTTTTGGACATACATTTGAGTACGGATCACTTTAATCATCGATTTAGAACCACCATCTACTGTAAGCCAACATATTCTAATTAATTTTTACATTTCAGTAGCTGCCACCCTCTGCACCAAAAGAAAGCAGTAATAAAAGGACAAGAGGTGGGGGGCAGCTAGAAAGGTTTCTGACTATGATGACTTTATAATAGAATGCGAACTACTAAAAACCATGTTTTGTAAGAGAAGCTACCCAAGTGCCTTTATTGAATTAATCTTTGAGGAAGTCATTGGTAAAAGAATCTTGGGCCATTTCATGCCCTTGGTCCATAAAGATTATGACACGGTTCCCACTGTGGCACAGGGTGAATTGTCCATTGGTCCTAGAAGTACACAGGCTTCTGGTCAATCGATTAGATTTTTAACTACCTTTTCACTAGATTCTCGCCTTACTAGGGAGATTATCAACAAAAATTGGGCCTTTATTTCAGATGATACTCAACTTAGAAACTCTTTAAGTTCAAGAAAAATCTTGATGATTCGATGGGTAATAGGAAATGCACCCCGGGAATCACTTCTATGGTTCTGCTTGACAGGGGCACAGGAAAATAATTTTCTTGGGTGGCAAAAGCCAGGGTACATTTTTGGCTAGGCTTGTATAGGCCCTAGGGCCAATAGCCTAGTACCTACCTATGAATCTATGAACCCCACAATGACTTTCAGAAGGGGTTTGAACTTGAAATGTCTAGTGGAGAGGTCTATAAGAACTTCTAAAACGAAGTTGGGTATGACTAATTGTGGGAGATGTCATCAATGTAAGCACATAAAAATGACAAAGTTAAAATTAGAGAGAGAGAATAACATATTTATGGTAGACACAATTGTGACTCTCGGGGGGGGGGGGGCAGTTTATGTAGCCACCTGTGACCAATGTGAGGCGTTTTACATTGGAAAAACTGAGAGGAAAATAAAATCAAGGATTTATGAACATCAGTATAGTATTAATAATAAAATTAATACTAATGCTTTAGCTAGACACATCTCAGCCTTTCCTGTCCATCGTTTTATGTTTGTGGTGCTGCAACAAATGGAGTTCAAACAGAGAGGTGGACCTTGGGAGCTTAAACTGGAAGAGGCAGAGCTTGGAATGGCAGGTTAGAACAGCAGCAGACATTTTCCCTGGTTTAAATGAGGCCTTATCCATTAAATGTTTATTAAAATTGAAGGCCCTTACTAGGTAGGAATGTTTATATATATATATATATATATATATATATATTTTTTTTTTTTTTTTCCCTCGATGAGTTTCTGTTGCCTATATAAAAACAGGTTTGAGCCTGGGTCATGGCTGTTTACCTTGTAACTTTTTAAATTTCATTGAGATTCTTTCCTAGTTAACATAATATACATAATATGTGTTAAGTTTTAGAAATAACACAATGATGTATATATATATATACATATATATATATATATATATATATATATATATATATATATATATATATATACATACATGCACACCTTTTCTAGTTAACGTAATACATATAATATGTGTTTAGTTTTAGAAATAACACAATGATGTATATGTGTATACATTTTTATTTAGACTTTTAAATAACTTAATACATGCTTAGTTAGTTTAGGCAGTTATGGTGCATAATTTATTAGTGTTTTGCACACATTTTTATATGTCCTTGTATAATAGGAGTGGTAATAATGTATTAAGTGCTTTAAACTTGACTCTTGAAAGAACATGTTTAATTGAGAATTCATAGTAATGTTTGTAAAGGTTTTTCATTTCTTTACTGGAAGCGATTTTCATAGTACATAGAATTTTAACCTTTAAAAATTGGTAATTTTGCTATAATTTAGAACTTGTAAGATGACATCATGTTTGTGGCCACTTGCTTATTGGCTTTGAGTTTTATGGGAATTTTTAAAATGGGAGACTGCGAGTGTTTTTTTTTTTACTCAGTCTGAAGAAGCTGATGCATTGGTGTCAGTGAAAGCACTAACGAAAATAAGTGTTGAAGAATCTGTTGCCTGCTCGTTTTTTTGATTTACCTAGTTTAGCAGTAGACTTCCTATACTGGTTACCCCAAAAGTAAATTTGTGGGTACCCATGCAATCTCAAGGCAGTCTAATGTTGTCACATGATTTGGCATGCAAGGGGACTGTGCTGCATAGTCGGAGATCCTTTCTTTAAAGAACCTATCTCTTCAAGAGGTCTAGTTTATGTTGCACTAAAATTTGTGGCTTTTAGTGTGAGTAGTTTTAGTATTACCAGTATTTCTGTGGTAGAAAATGTCTAGTTGCATGGATGGAGGTCAGAGGTCACCATACAGGAGTCAGTAAAAGGCGGAAAAGTGAGAGAGTTTTTAGCCTCTCTTGTAGTTAAGGGAACCAAGTTATTTCATTATTTTACTAGAAAACATTACAGTCTTTCTAGATGAGCAAGATGTTTGTAGTGGTACATTTCAAATGATGTACTGTAGTCTATGACTGGCCCGATAAGTGAAGAGTAGAGGGAGATTATGACATCCTTAGTCCCTTGGACAATATATGCTTGGTACACGATGATTAGAAGATTGTACATTGTTGATAAAAGTAAGCTCCAAAAGATGAAATGAACGTAAACAGACTGTAGAATACAAGTACCAAACAATGCCAAAACCACCATGGGGTCTACTAAACAAAACTTTAATGGCAAGATAATAGCAAGATAAATGCTTTCATCCCGAATATATCAAGACTTCTTCAGACGAACAGTCAAAATGGCTCCATTTAGATATCCCATCTGAAGTCACATGATACAAAAATACTCTTCGTATGTTGCATTTAGAGACAAGTCCATGACCCAGAACTATGATGTTTTGATGGCAAAAAATCTTTTTCATAGTGTTTATAAAAACATAATTAAAAAGCCATATACCAAAATGCTGAAAGATGATTGTATATAAAAATCAATATACTAATCATTTTAATTTTAGTTATTATACAAAACTGTGGAATTTAATGTAAATAGCATATTTTTATCTAGATAACACTTTTAGTTTCAAAAGACAGGTAATGGAGGTTTGTTTGTTCAAACCTGGCCAACTGCTTGCATTTAAATGTAATTTCCAATACAATTCCCTTTTCTTGTGCAGTAATAGCCAGGGTCATCCTTTAGTGTTACAGACCATCTTTTACAAAATTACAAACTTAAATATATGCCCAGGATACTCCTGCAAATGTTTATATAGAGCGTTTGTTTTACTTTTTTTAAATTTCATATATATATATATATATATATATATATATATATATATATATATGGGTCTAGGACTATTCACTGAAAGCACATTTCACTGAAACACATTTGACTGTGCACAACTCACTGAAACAGATTCCACTGAAAGTTATGTATGGCCTTTTCTCCACTGTACTACGACCCTGGAGTTGGAATATATAGTATGGGGGGTGTGGGGGGCATAGCCCCCAACCTATTTTAAATATTTTAAGCTATACACATGGATACTTGCAATTTCAATAAATAACTCTTTGCTAAACTTAATATATAGCCAAACTATGTGGGGTTCTACACCCCCACACCCCCCAATGTGGGGGGCAGTGCCCCCAAACCCCCCTTACTATATATTCTAACTCCAGGGTCTCACTACAGTGGGAAAAAGACCATATATAACTTTCAGTGAAATGTGTTTTAGTGAATTGAGTTTTCAGTGAATTGTGCTTTCAATGAATAGTCCTAGACCCATATATATACATACACACACACACACACACACACACACACACACACATATATATATATATATATATATATATATATATATACACACACACACATATATATATATATAGATATATATATAGATATATATATATATATATATATATATATATATATATATACACACACACACACATATATATATATATGTGTATATATATATATATATATATATATATATATATATATATATATATATATACTCATAAATTCATTGCTTTAACGTATGCTCTGTTTTACCAGTATAGAATCCTGGGCATGATTGACAAAGTGCTATATATGCTAACCTTTAACTTACTCAACAAATTTCCCTTGTAAAGTAGATTTTTGCCCTTTTACATCAAACATTTCACATGTTCTTATGTATTTGCAATAATTACAATGCCAACATTTGAACATTTTTTGTTCCTTATGATTATTTGAATTTGATGTCTGCTTTTCTAAAATGTTCTTTAAACTAATGCCCTTCCTGTAGACTACAATAGGTCCTCCCCACATTTTCTTGCTCATTACCGCATCTCCATTCATTATTGTCGAGTTCTTTTCCAACATCCATTTTATGACATAACTTTCTAAGGTTAGTGTAGTAATGAAAGCATGCCCATTATTTGGCTATTCTGGTTCCTGTCACTGTTATGACATCTTATAATGGTTTCCCCATTACTGTACTTCCTTACCAGTAAAGGTACAAAATAACTATTATCCCTTTTATTTATGATTTCATACATCAAACCATTCACTACTGAAGGTGAATAACTTCTTCTTTCAAACATTTTTTTTAATTGATTACATTCTTCAATAAAGTGTGTCTCTCGAGTGGTCAACCTGGCTGCCATTACAAAACTGTTCCTTCGCTACTGCTCTTTTCTGGAAAGTGTAAGAAGGCATTTGAATATGTAGGTTTCCTATATATTCATAAGATATATCTTCTGCTGGCATAATCTTTCTCTAACCATACATCAAAGTATGCATTTTTTTGTTCCCCTATTTCAGATGTAAACTTTAAGAAATCAGTACTACTATTGATATAATCTAAAAAGGGCATAATTTTCTCTTTATTGACCTTCCAATCAAAAAGATATCATCCTAATACCGTGCGTACAATTTGCTGGAGTCTCTGAATTCACCATTTAACAAAAAAAAAAAAAAAAAAAACGTTTTTTCAATTGAATCATTGCTATGTTAGCAAATAATCAGCTACAGGATGAGCCCATTGTAACTCCCTTCTTTTGTAAGAAATATTGCCCTTCAACTGTTCTTTAAAACTATTTCTAGTAGATTCTGATATAAATTTATTTTCTCCTTTTCCACTCCTTATTGAATAAATTCTGTAGATCAGTATGTATGTATACCTTTAAGAAGCTTTCCATGGGTTTGCACAAGTGTATAAATGCTGAGCATGTGCAAGCCTGACTGCCATTTTGTAGCAAGCTGTTGAGATGTAAGCATGCTTGTCTGTGTAGTTTGTCAGTTAATCAGTTTTTTTATATTTTGTACTGCTGCTATCCATCCTGATGTGTTTCTTGTAATAAATCAAATAAATAAACTACCACGCCTGGTCGTCTTCAATTGTAAACCAAGATGAGCAATAGAGTGTCAGAATGGGATCCAGAATCAAGACCAAGAGGCACTCAGTTAATGGTGGAGAAATATAGAAGAATGGATCATCCCTACTGCATGTATAACTCACAACAAATGTCAGATACAAACTCTAGATATCAAAACTTGCTTAAATGATCTCTTATTTTAAAAATATGAAGCACAGCACTCAGAAGGCTCAAAACAAATGTCTAGTTAAATAAAATGTCCGAAACTGCAACATATTGATAAGAATATTCGAAATAGTTAAGAAAATGTTTGAAACAAAGTCTGAATCGCATAAAATGTATACAATAAGGAAAATGACTGCATTTTTTTCACTTTGTGCTACCTTTTCACATTACTTAGCCGTTCAAGATATCCGAAGTATACCAAGTGTTTGCATGTTTGTGCAGCATTACAGTACTGTTATTTCACAAAATATAGCAATTTTAAAGCATATTTCGCAAAGTACGGTATTTTGAAGAATTTATTGTGCATCTGAATGTTATTACAAGTACTGGCTGTGTGTGCATGTTCATATATAATTACAAGGTCCTTTTTTTAGTGTGTTTGGGCATACTTTTTTGGCATGGCTGAAGGATTTTGAAAACCAGGTCCCCTTGTCTTTGATAATAATATTGCAGAGAATTGTAGAGTGTTTGAGTAAGAGTACGATATTTTTATGCAAGCTGCATTTTCTGATAGATACACATACGAAGGCATTTATTCTGCTTAACGTAACTGGTTCAGAAGCCATTGAAAGAGCACGTTCATTCGTTTATGTACCTGCTGTGTTTGCAGGGGAGGGGGCAATCTGACATATAGTTGTACCAGCTGAGTCAAGGGAAGACCCTGATTGCTTAAAATTTAAATTTACAGAAATGTGTAACCCTCAAATGAATATTACAAAGAAAAGGCATTTATTTTACACAAGGAATGAAAAGCCTGGTGAAACTTTTGCAGCATATATAACTGACTTGAGAAACAATGCTAAAACATACAGATTTGGTGATTTAAGGGATAAGTTGACAAAAGACTTTTGTGTGGTATTAAAGATGATGCTGTGAGAAAGATTTTGCTTTGTGACAGTGATTTAACTTTGAATAAGTCCATTGAGATTTGTCAGATATATGACCTCACAGGAAAGCGCACAAATATGCTTACAAATGAGAAATACACGCTTTCAGTATCTTCTAGTGCTCATGTTGATAGTATGCAGCACATGGTTAAAAGAAACAGGCCCAAGCACATGGCAGCAACTGTGAACCCTGCAACACTCACTGGTAAACAGCTTAGCTTTCTAGCAAATTCCAGAGTGCACACAGTCTCAGTGAAGCACAAGAGTGAGTCAGCATACTCAAGGCATGTGCCCTCCCCTAGCCTCTTAGTTAACTGTTGTAATTGTGGTGGCAATTGTGTCAAAAGGAGAATTGTGCTTAGCTTTTGGTCAGCAATATCACAGATGTAAAAAGTGTAATCATTTCCAAAGATTTTGTAAATCAAAAGAGGCACATTCTTTTATTAAAACAGAGCATTCAAGGAGACACATTGATCAATTAGAAAGCTGTGACCTTTTTATGTTGATGGTATGTCTCTGCTTAATGCAACAGTAAATGTAGTAGATTTATGGGCAAAGTATGAAATATTTTGTACTGTTTGGATAAAAGGAATACCCATATGGCTCAAAGTTGACACAGGTTCAAAGTGCAATGTTATGTCAGCACAAACATTTGCTAGTGTATATGCTGGTGAGAAGTTGATCTGGAAAGTGTGCAAAGCTTGTTGCTTATGGTGGTGAAGAAATTCATACTAAGGTTTAGTAGTGCTTTCATGCTACTGTGCTGGGAACAACTATGACTTGCAATTTTATGTAGTCAAAAGACACATACAGTCATTATTAGTCCTCAAAGACAGTTTGAAAGTGGGACTACTTTCATTTAATAAGGAAGTGCACCATGTAAGCTTAAAAGACCACTGTTCTTATTTCTCCCAGTCTTTTTTTTCTACCTGTGCTGATCTTTTTGAAGACAAACTAGGCAAACTCCCAGTTGTGTACTCCATGAAGTTAGATTCTGAAGTTAGGCCAGTTGTCAGACCAGCCCGGAAAGTTCCAGTAGCTGTGCAGAATAGAGTCAAATGTGAGCTAGACAAAATGGTGTAGCAAGGTGTGATTTGTCCAGTTGACGAACCTACTAAATGGGTATCTTCCATGGTCATAGCTCATAAGAAAAGCTCAGATGATAGAGTATGTGTTGATCCACGGGACTTGAACAAAGCACTGAAAAGACCTCATCATCCAATGTGTACAGTCAAAGAAGTCACTGCTCTTATGCCAAATGCCACTGTTTTTTTCTGTTTGGATGCAGAGTTCATTTTGGCAAATTTTGCTAGATCGAAAATCTTCATTGCTAACCACTTTCAGTATTGCTTTTGGCAGGTACAGATGTTTGAGAATGCCATTTGGGATAAATTCTGCCAGTGAAGTCTTCCAGCATGTCATGGAACAAAGTTTTTTCTTGGTATCTATGTGCTATTATAGTAGATGATATTCTAGTAGGAGGTAATGTTGAAGCTGAGCATGACACCTCAGGAAAGTTCTGGAAAAAGCATGTGAACTGAATCTTAAGCTGAATCCTCAGAAGTCCAAATTCAAGCTATGAGAAATACTTATGTTGGTCATTTATTTACTAGTTCAGGCTTATGACCAAATCCTTCCAAGCAAACAGCGATTCTTGAGATACCAGCTCCAGACAATGTTCAAGCCTTACAATATTTTCTTGGCATGGATAACTACCTTGGCAAGTTCATTCCAGACTTGAGCCAACTTTCAGCATTGCTTAGAGAGCTGACATGCAGAGATGTATCTTGGTCATGGTCAGAGTAACACCAGAGAGCATTTGATGTCCTGAAACAGAGAATTGCCAGTCCACCAATTCTCATATACTATGATATTCACAAACCAGTTACTCTTTCTTGTGATGCCTCGAAATTTGGTCTTGGTGCAGTCATTCTTCAGTAGGGTAGACCAGTAGCATGTGCATCCAGAACTCTAACCCAAACTGAGATGCAGATAAAAAGGTCTTGTGATTGTGTCTGCATGTTCGAAGTTCCATGGTTATATTTATGGTAGACCTATCCAGATTGAAACTGATCACCAACCTCTACTCACTATTTTGAGAAAGCCTATGCATACAGCTCCTGTCAGATTGCAATGCTTGATGCTGAAATTGCAAAAGCATAATTTCAGTCTTGCCTACACAAAATGCAAACTTCTTTATTTTGCTGATACTTTATCCAGATCACCCTGAAGTACCACTGAACAGCATGAAAATGAGAAACTTGATTTTGAAGTCATGGAAGTGAGAAATATTTCTCCCACATGTCTTGATGAGCTTAGAAGTCACACAGCCTTAGATCCAATACTTCAGAAGCTCAACTACTTTATCAGTCAATGATGGCCTCCAAAGCAATCTTTATTAATATAAGTGCAACTTTAGTTTACTTAAAGAGATGAGCTTTTGTCTCACAATGATATCATCATGAAAGGTCCAAAAGTGATTGTTACAAATTTCTTACAAGAGTTTATTACCATTTTGCATCATGGCCACCCAGGAGCAGATTCTACCAAAAGAAGGGTGAGAGGATTAGTATTTTGGCCTTCTTTGTCAAGGGACATTGAGAGAGTACTTTCATCTTGTTCTGTATGTAATAGTACTAAGCCACATCAACAGAAAAAAAACTTCAGCTAAACCAGATTCCTGATCTACCTTGGTCGACGGTAACTACAAACATTTTCAAGTCAAGTGGTCAACATTACTTGGTGTTAGACTCTTATTCTAATTGGTTTGAGATTGACCTACTTCGTAATCTGGTGTTCAGTACTGTCATTACTAAGGTGAAGCATCATTTTGCAGTCCATGGTAGTCTGTACAAAGTTATCTCTGAGAATGGTACAAAATTTACGAGCCAACAATTCAGAAGATTTGCTGAAGATTGGGACTTCATTCATGTTACAAGTAGCCTGAGTACCCGCAGTCAAATGGTTCGGCAGAACTTGCAGTTGAAAGTGTGAAACAATTACTAGAGAAGTCGAAACAAGACAGTAGCAATGTTTCTATGAATCTCAGGAGTATTCCTCGTGATAAACATCTTGGTTCACCTGCACAGAGACTTCTGTCGAGACAAACCAGAACCACATTACCAGTCAGCAGTAATCTATCAGTTCCATGTGTTAAGAACAACAAATTAATGAAAGCCCATCTGTTAAAGATGAACTTATCCCAGAAGTCCTGTTATAAGACCAGCAAACTGCTCAATCCATTACGAGAAAAGAAGATGGTGAAGATGCAGACGTCCAAAGGTTTTGATTGGATTGGAGTCATGAAAAGTGTATGTCCAGAGCTGAGATCATACATTGTGGAATCACAAGGAGTAGAATTTAGGCAGAATCAGAAACATTTGGTCCTGGTGTCCAAGCTTGTATTGTAGTATCATACCTGCGAGAAGGACTCTAAATCTCGGAGCGAGTTATCCAGTGTTCCAGTTCCAGAGGACATTCCAGTAAATATCCCTGTTCCTGAGAAGAACCCCAAAACTCCTGAAACTGTTTGTTCAGCAATGACTGTCCTTGTTGCTAAATCCAGTTCTTATTGCTGTATCACTAGATCAAATTACATTGCCTGACTATGTTCCATATACACAGCAACCTGGACATAAACATTGTGTTTATTTCTCAGTGTCTGTATAATTACATGTCTTTTTTCAGATGTCATCTTACTGTGGGCAACTCATTAAAGAGGGAGGATGTAGATCAGTATGGATGTATACCTTTAAGTAGCTTTTCATGGGCTTGCACAAGTGTATAAATACTGAGCACGTGTGAGCCTGACTGCAATTTTGTAGTAAGCTGTTGAGATGTAAGCATGCATGTCTGTGTAGTCTGTCAATTAATCATTTTATTTATATTTTGTACTGCTCCTATCCATCCTGATGTGTTTCTATGTAATAAAGCATATAAATGAACCACCCCACCTGTTCGTCTTCAATTGTAAACCAAGATGAGCGACATATTCTCTGAACCATTGTATCTCTCTCTCATGGGGTATAACAGTGTACAAATCTTTTACATCCACAGTAAAGAAAATATCTGCTTTGTGTAATTCTAAGTTATTAATTTTAGTTAGAAAATCCCACGAATTCCTACAGACGTGTCTTTCTTATTCTTCCACATACTTAAATCTAACATCCAAAAATGTAGTGCATGTGTTCATAATAGACCATCTTGCATCTACATAGGGTGCATTGGTGGATTACTTGTGCATCTATCAATTTTCACTACCCGGATATAATTGGTATCATTGGGGTAACCACGCTTAAATAACTGAATTCATCAATATTTATATGGTGAAATAATAATGAAAGTAGGACAACCACGAACCACAAAACAAAATGAAACTGTGTTGTGTGGGTAAAACCTGAAGAAGCGTGTCTTATAACACGTGAAAGCGCTTGTTTCATTAAATATTTTATTATTTTGTTCTATTACCAGTTTCATTTTGTTTTGTGGTTCGTGGTGGTCCTACTTTCATTATTATTTCATCATTTTTTCTGAAACCTGTGGAGTTGGACCTTTGGTTGGTAGCTGTTTCTTGTTATTAATATTTATATGATGTTCTATAAACATACTATTCAACTGCATTCTAATTTTGTTTTGCTATATTCAATTCATTCTTAGACACTAATTCATAAACATCATCACTTAAAATTCAAAAAATTCTATTAACATAATGTACTTTCTCCATCATGACCAATCTACTCCCTTATCCGGATTCATTTCTCTAATGTCCTTCTTTTTTATGTTTTCCAAAATTTCATTTCATTTCTAGTAGTGTTACTCATATTTTTCAAATTTATATTACCAAGGAAGCTTCTTAAATCCAAGTGAAACAAGTAGCATGCAGTATTAGTACTGGGACTCTACTGTTACAGCACTTCCCAGAAGGCATCCTGAGGTACAAGGTCAGTTGTTGTCTTCAAGTCCACAAAGCACAGGAAAACTCTTTTTTTTTCTTTCTTCCTTGAAGGCTTTGCTGAGGTGTCAGGGTTTGTTTTTATTTATTAATACTTGTACTGGAAAACTCCCACAACCCCCTACATTACAAAAAAAAAAAACTTAAATGTTCACCACAACGTTTAATGGTCATACAATTCGTACAAAGCTTTCGAGTAAAACTCTTTCTCAATGTATAAAATCATCAGCAAAACATGCCATTTTTAAAAAACAGTTCAACCAATCTGCTCACATAATCAGTTAACTTAATTAACTAAATTAAAGTGCCCTATCTCTTAGATACATAACCATTGGATATATGCAATAAATACATAAAAAAATAATACATATAAAATATATACACATACCTAAAATATATTAACTAAGAAAACTTAACCAGTTCATGTCTTTCTCTTAAAATAGGTTTAATATTAGTAGCAGAATTAAGTCCCGGGTGATGGTCTGCTCGAAAAAAATTAATCCACTTATACTCCATTAGTTCAGTTCTATTCACTAAGTCACCACCTTTAGGAGTCTAATAAATTACTTGTAAAATTCGAAACTTAAATTTTTGTGTTAAATCATTACTATGCACATGTTTGGCTAGGGTATTAGAACATTCCTTCGTATATCTGATAAATCTGAACTGATTCTATCTTTTAATTTTTGATTGGTCTTTCCTATATAGAAACAATTACATTGGATACAGTTAGCACAATATACCATATTTATTGTATTACATGTGTCCCCAGCCCTAAATTCAAACTATTTCCCATTTAAAGGGTGTATTAAAAAAAATGTCTGTATTAATATCAGTAAAGCTTTCGGGCTAACCACCCTTCATCAGTACATAACACTGAATTAATTCTAAAATCATTTAAGTAGGGACAACAGTTAAAACACATGATTCAGCCAGCCTAACAGAAACACCTTCCAATTACATATTAAAATACTACTTACTTATATAGAAAACTTAGTTATAACACTTAATACATTCTATATATACACATATACATATATATATATATATATATATATATATATATATATATATATATATATATACACATACATACACATATACATATATAGAAAAATTGCCATAAATATTCATATTTAAAATACCCAAACTTTCTAAAGTGTAAAATATATTATATAAAGCATTACAAAACATTAAAAAAACTATATACATAAAAAAATAAATATTTTCTCTGCCTTTTAATTAATACTGGTTTTAGACTAACTGTTACATTTAGACCTGGTTCTGCCTCAGCATCTAACCTAATAATCTATTCAAATTCTCTCATCTCTAACATGTTGTTAATATCCCCTCCCCTCATACCTAAATTTACTTCACATATTACTCTAAATTTAAAAATATGACCCTCAATTTCAGCAATATGTTTACTGAGTGCATTGGTTAATATTCCCCTTCTAATTTCCGATTTATGTTCTATTATGCATTCTTTTAATTTTCTTGTCATCTTTCCTACATAGTATGCTGGGCAATTTACATAGTTTGCTAAATACACTACTCTAGAAGTGTTACAGTTAGCCATACATTTAAACTCAAATTTTTGCTTGTTACAGGGTGCTCAAATATATTTGATATATCATATATATCTGTACAAGTGCAGTTATAGCACTTCTGTGTTAAGCTCTTATTTAAGAGTTCTATCTTTTTCTCTTTAAAACATAACTTTTGTTTTAAATTTTCTAAATTTCTAAAAGAAAATTTTGGTCTTGTTCCTATTATATCTTTTACCTCTGGCATAGCTAGCATTATCAACCAATTCTTTTCTATTATATTACATACATCCCTTGTAAAAGCATTGCAGGTTGTAACATATCTAAGTACATCTTTTCTCTCATCTGCTATCCTTATTGACTGTCTCATGTTACTACTAAAAAAAGGTTTATATTCACCATTTCTTTTCATTTTTACCTCTTCATATATTACATTTACATTTTGGAATGAATAGCCAAGTCCTAAGAAGTCTTGTATCATCTCTTCTGCCTGAGATAGAAAGTTGACATCTTCTGTATTCAATCTACTAACTCGTATCAACTGGACTTTCAATACACCTTTGAAGGTGTGCTTTGCATGCATGCTGTCTTTCCTAATATATCTAGTAGCATTCACTTCTTTTTTATAAATCATTGTTTGCATTCTTTCATGCTTAATATAAAGTCGAACATCCAAAAAGTTTATAGCTTCTATGGAAGAAGTCATTTTAAATTTTAAAAAGTCTGTTGTCATATTTAAGTAATCAATATAATTACTTAATTCATCATCGGTGCCCTCCCATATGAGAAAGCAATCATTCACAAATCTTTTATAAAACTTTATCTTAGCATTAAGTACATTACAATTGCTTAGAATAAATTGCTTTTCCCATTGGTGCAGTACCAAATTTGCACATGTGTTCGCTACTGGTGTGCCCATTGCAACTCCAGTAAGCTGCAAATAAAACTTTTTGTCAAACAAAAAAATTTTTTTTGTCAATACAACATCTAATAGAGCACAAATATTTTCTATTTCCCTTGCTTGCATGCATGTTTCTAAACCAAGAAAACTTCTTATTGCATCTTGCCCATATTCGTTCGGAATCACAGTGAACAGAGAAACAATACCTAAGTTTTCTATATAAGTAAGTAGTATTTTAATATGTAATTCGAAGGTGTTTCTGTTAGGCTGGCTGAATCATGTGTTTTAACTGTTGTCCCTACTTAAATGATTTTAGAATTAATTCAATGTTATGTACTGATGAAGGGTGGTTAGCCCGAAAGCTTTACTCATTAAATTTCTTTTTGGTGCACAGAAGTGTTTTGGAATATTTGGAGAATTAGACCAGGACTTTGTTTGTTTTATGTATTAATATCAGTACAGTGTGTACAATTCAAGCAAGGCACTGACCCCAATTTTCTCATAGATGTCTTAATGGCTTTCCTCATTTTAACATCTTTATAACATAATTGTTTAAGATTATTTTCTCTCTTATATGTAAAGCTTGGTCTGTTTCCTATCAATTCATTAATTTCCTGGTTAGATGTCAAAATAGTCCACTTTTTCTTGATCATTTTCTGCATAGTATCTGAATGCCTATTAAATTTCATTATGTAATTAATTCTACTATTATAGTTGGATTTTATAGTAGAATTATTAGGATCCTCATTTGATCTTAATAAATAAGGTTTGGCTACAGTCACCCTCATAGATGTCACGTCTTGATTGATCACACTTTTATTATAACCTGTATTAGCAAAATCTGTTGCCATCTCATCCATTTCCTGAAAAAATATGTCATCTTTCGTGCTCAGCCTACTAGCTCTTATAAACTGGCTTTTCACCACTCCCCTAAATGTGTGCTTAGGGTGCATACTTGTGGAATGAACATATTTTGGTACCTGGACATTCTTTCCATGTATGGCAGTAGCTAAAGTATTACCTTCCTTCAATATAGTAGTAGCCAGAAAACATATGGAGTCAAATGAATACTTCAATTCAAATAATAAAAAGTCAGTAGCAGATTCAAGATATTCTTTATATGTAACTATTTGGCATTCACTATTTAATATCATCCACAAAACGTTTATGTAGAACTAAATTAGTGTTCTTAAAATTAGCTGAAGTATTACAATAAATATGTTCTTCTTCCCATCTAGTTAGCACCATATTTGCATAGGTGTTAGCGACAGGTGTCCCCATTGTGACCCCTTCTTTCTGATGGAAGTAACTATCACCAAAACTAAACACATTATTCTCTAAAACACATTTCAACATCTGACATAACTGAATTTTTGGTGAAGAAAATCCACTATGTATAGTAAGATATTCTCTAATTGCTTCAATACCATATGAATTTGCAAATACAGTAGAGAGAGATCTTACATCCATGGTTACAAGCCAGATGTTAGTAATTTCATTATTCATGCACCATTCCTTTAATGAGAGCAGAAAATCACCAGTGTCTTTAATGAAACTATGGCTGAACCGAAGAAGGGGAGCTAACTGTTTATCTAAATACTTTGAAATGGCAACAGTAATCCATTTACTACCAGAGACTATAGGTCTCATAGGACATGTGCTAAGAGATTTGTGAATTTTCAGTAGACTGCATATAAATGGAGTAACTGGATTAGCTAAATATAAATAGTTATGTTTCTGAGCTAATACTAGTTTCCATTAATAGGTCATACAGGAAGCCTTTCACTTTCCCAATAACCTTATTGGCATACGAAGCATTACCTAAAACAAATGTTTGACCGTCAAATAAAAAATCATTAATACTACTAATATACTGAGAAGTGTTCATTAGAACCATCATACCACGCTTATCTGCAGGTTTAATAATCAAGTTCTCATTCATGAATAATGAAGTCAATGCTTGTCTTTCACCATTCGTTAGGTTAAAAAACATGTAGGTTTCTGTTTAAAAAATGCATCATATATATCTTGTTCACACATATCTGTGAATGCTTTTACTATAGGAGGACTGTGTGGAATAAAAGTGCTAGCACGCTTAAATAACAAATCAGTAGATGTATTACCCTTAAACAATACTTTCAGATCCAATGATCTGGCAAAGAGTCTTAGATCAGTCAACAAATCAGATCGCCAGATGCAGCAGGTATGAATGATAAACCTTTCGCTAACAATTACTTCTCATTTAAAGTATAATCTGAAAGGTTTAATACATTTGTCTGTTGATTTACTAATGTATCAATTCCTAATACAGTTACTTCCTCAGCTTCTTGTACTGAGGTTTCTGGCCTACCATGGAATATCGTTTCTTTTGGTTGTCCTCGCCCTCCGTTCCATTGCTTCCTCGTTTCCTGCTCATGCTTCTCCCTCTGCGTCTTTCTCTCACCGCAGTGGGTTGTTGTAGTGAGATCTGTGTTTGGGCTAAACATTTGTTACATTGGGGACTTTTTATATAATTTTTCTTTTGTAATTGGTCAGACGGCTGTAAAGAGATAAATGTATCCATTTCTGGGTGCTTCTGTGCTTTTTTTATTGTTTGGATTTTTTAACACCCTACATTACCTGGGGAAGGGCAAAGTATTGATCTGCTGTTCTGTTGCCAGGAAATAATCCACCCTGCACTTTTGGATGCTGCCTCATTTCTAACACTATGGTATTTGTTTCCATGGAGTCTGAGAAATGTGATCGATTTATAATTGGAACATACCTGTGAATCATAGGACCTTCTTTGTTGAATCCATTAATGGCACCATCATAGAGCCCGTCACCCACACGAAACTATTAGGTATCACAATTGACCATAAGCTCAAATTTGACATGCACATTGCCCAAACCATTAAGTCAGTTAACAAAAAATTAGGCTCAATGTATAGAATCAGGAACTGTCTTACTCCCCATGCAAAACTAACCATTGCACGTACTCATCTCCTCTCCACATTATTATATGCCTCCCCAATATTCTCCTTCCTCAATAAACGTGAGCTTAACAACCTCTCCACTACCTACCATCACATTGCTAGATTTGTCACAGGAACATCCTATCGGACCCACCATTGTGTCAACCTAAAGAAACTGGACTGGCTTGAACTACCTAATCTCCTCAAATTTAATCAACTAATCGCTTTTAAAATTATTAATCAACCTGATAATACCCCTGCCCTGTCCAAAATCCTGACCCCTTACTCCAACTTAAGCTGCCTTCGATCTGCAAACAGTAACCAGGTAATGACTATCAAATCAAACAATGTGGGAGGTGATGCTCTTTATGCTAACTCTATTGGGAAGCAATGGAACTCACTCCCAAACAGCCTTAGACTCATGACTTCCATTAACCTATACAAAACTCATCTCCGAGCAATACTCAAGTCCCAATGGTTATGCCCATGTCTAAACCCTGATTAAATCCAACACGCCTCTTAGCCCCTCTTCTCTCATCTCCCTTTTAAGAGCTTATATTGTAATTTTTACTTCCTTAATTGCACACATGTTAAGTGGCCAAACAAACAAAATGTACGTGCAAACAATCTAGCTGATACATCTTGATGTCTCCTTGTTTCTGTGGTTTCACTATGTCTTTTTTTTTATGTATTGTTATTTTTATTGTTATTCTTATTTGCATTGTTATTATGTTCCGAAATTGGGAGCTTTTCTCCCCGGGCCTCTACTGAAAAAGGATATGTATCCAGTTGGACTAGCCCGGTCAACAAATGTAAAATAAATAAAATAAAATAAATAAATCTAGTCCTCCTTTTCACAAAACAGGGAATTGTATGCGAGTGTCCTTTCTATTACAAAATATATAACTAGTCTGTATTGAATAAAAACTACCTACACAGCAAATTTGCAGATTGAACACAGAGCCTTAACTTTTCAAACTTTCAAATAGGGAGTCTTAAATATCTGAAAACACTGCCGTATTTGATACTGCCTTTGCTAAAAAAATGGCATTCTGGAGGTAGAATTGCTATATTATTCAAGAGAGTATCTCCAGAATAACGACATCATTCTTTTTGGCCTTCTCTGGCTATAGATACCCCTCTATCTCATTATATGGTAGATACAAACATTGGGGAGAATAGTAATAAAAATTCTGGAACAGTTTATAATCCCAAATATGCATCTGTGATTTTACATTTTTTTATTTTACATTTGTTAATCAGGTAGTGGGACTGGTCCAAGAATCATTTTCAGCCATGTCTCAGGCCCCATGGCAAAGACGCAATATATAATCTCATAAAGGTTACTATAAACAGCAACATATTAACATAATATACATAAATATAAGCAATAAGAATAAACATATTGGATTTCAGTTCAAGATGTTACTACAAAACACGTATGCATACTTTGTCGGTCAGCAGCACAAAAGAAAATGACAATCAGTGTCGACACATATCATATCCCAGATTTTGCAATGAATGACTTAACAATGATGGAGTACAGGTCAGCAGCACAGCCAATAAAATGCAGCCAAGAACTTTATAGTAATAACATAGTAGTTCTTTTGCAGCTAGACATCCCTTCTTCTTCTTCTTCTTTCAGCTTTTTCCCGGTTAGGGGTCGCCACAGCAGATCATCTATCCGCTCATGATTGGCAGTGGAGTTTTACGGTGTCGAGTTGCCAGCCCAGTGCCCAACCTTGCACAGAAAGCACACACATGCACACACTCACACCCAGGGCCAATTTAGAGTGTCCAATCCACCTACTGCATGTCTTTAGGATGTAGGAGGAAACCCACGTGACCACAGGGAGGACATGCAGATTCCACACAGAAGGCACCCCAACCGAGAATCGAACCAGAGAACCTCTTGCTGTGAGGCGGCAACGCTAACCGCTGCACCACCTACCAGATCAAAAACATGTTAAAGTAACTATCATCATCCTCTTATCAATAAAGTTAGTATTTAAAGATAATTTTAATATATACCAGCAGTGTAAAACTTGGCTCTAGATAATTGTCACTGTTGAAGTGACACCCCATCCCCATGTCCAAACAGATGGATAGATATACATGTTTACAAATGTGCATTAATTTACCAAGTTGAAGTATTGTCTATAAAGAACAAAGAACAGCTCACAGTTGTCTAATTTATTTCTCTAGGATCCAGTAAGCCCTACATTTTATATTTTTGCCTGCCTGGCAGACAAGACAAGCTAAGCCTATACACTAGTGCAGGTCAAATTCCTAACAGACACTTGGATTACTTTAAGTCACAAGCCAAGACATGACCTCAACAGTGTTTAGGAGAGAATCTGGAAACAAAACTAGCTAATAATTTAACACTTTCTGATATATTCAACAAATCTCATTTATAATGAATTATTTGGTCTATGCAAGTACATATATACTATCTCAGCTAACGTCTGTATATAAATCACCCACCAATGCATTCCAGGAAAAGCTTTGGCAAAATCAGTGGCTCCTGGATTAGTTATAGGTTGCTCAAAATACTTTATTCCTACACTAAAGCAGTTATTAAATGTATTATGGTCTGATACTAAAAAGAAGTAAAGCGTCATTAGACTATGTGACACACAGGCCAGAAAAACACAATAACGATTCTTAAATTATATGTATCCCAGTCAGTTAGGCAATAAAGCTTAAATAAAATCATCTATCTCCTCTGCTATGGTAGGCTTTAATAAGACGACCAAATTTAATTATTTGTAAATTGGTTAACAGCTACATGTAACCCCCCCATATCTTAGAAATTGCTTTTTGGGGATCCACTTGACTTTTGACCACCCTATGTACCTATTCATTTCACTCTTGGTGAAAGCCTTTCAGGCCACTCATTCCATTTAGGGTTAGAATTGGTTGTTAAGAGTGGTCTTGTCATTTAAGGTGGGTTGGGGTATTTCTGTAAGGCCTAACTTCTTGTGAATACCCTATAGGGTATCCCTAAAGAGAATATCCAATGGTCATAGCTTAGGCTGTCACTTATGCATATGATATAAGTGTGCAGATATTCCCACCTCCTTTATGGGCAGGCATCTCCAGCAAGTTTCTCTGATCTCCTCCAGGGAAATCCCATATCTCATGTGCCCCCACTTATCTGTCACATACTCAACACCCTGTGGCAAGTGAGATTTTTCAAACCCTTTCAGTCCTGCCTCCCTCAATCTGCTCCTCCAGTTCTTTGGCTGTTATTAGAGCCATGATCACCTGCATCACAGTAACTGATACCTTTTGGTTGCACTTTCTAGATTTGCAGTTGATTGACCTAGAAGCCTAAACTCCTGTACTTTGCTACAAATCCCTGCAACTACAATTTTCATATTACAGCCTACATATCATACTGTTTAATCAAATTATACACTGACTATGGTCATTTCCATATATAATAACATGATGAAAAATGTTTGTATTACAAACTTACTACTAGACATTGTAAACACAGTACAGTGTGAGATTTAATTATGATGAATGCTGCTGAAGACCAAAAGAAAATAAAGCAGATGTGAAGGGCTAGCCTCACATTTGCATTCAGCGAAGTAAAATGATAGGTCCTACAATAGGTAGAAAGAAGAAGGATAGAGAGAATGGATGAGGCTACAAGGAGGACAACAAAGCTGGTTACAGCAGCCAATGGAAAGATGTAAGGTAGTTTGTGAAAGGGGTTATAGAGTTGTAGCAGGCAGGAAGCAGAGAAGGGGGCAGTACTGCACGTACTGAGCAAAGAGGTCAGACACAGATCTCATAAGACCTACAAAAAGAACAGCTACTGAATGAATACTTTACATATGTCTTCACAAAGGCAATGAAGGGGAAGGAGTCACGCTGGGAGCGAGGCAGGGCAGACTGTGGAAAATGGTGGACAGACATGATGAAAGAGAACAGGTAACTTATTGCCTTTAAGGCGGATAAAGTACAAGGACAAGAAGAGATACTTCTTGGAGTACTCAGAAATCTGGTCATTGTGTTGGTGACCCCCGCTCCTCACTGCAGGTCTTGAACATATCCCCTGATCGTGTGGCAATGTAGCAGCACTGGAAGGCAACAAGTGTAGCACTGATGTACAAGGAGGAGGAGAGAAAAAATCCAATGAACTACATACCTGTTAGTGTAACAGCAGTGACAGGAAAAACAATAAGGAGAATCCTGTAGGTAAGGTGGGCAGTGTTTCTCAAGGTGCACAATCATCCAGCCAGCAGTCAGCACAGGTTCATGGCCAGGAGGAGCTGTCAGTCAAACCTAATCCAGGTTTTTGACTGGTTGACACATTAACTTGACAAGGGAGTATAAGTAATTGCACTCTACCTGGACTTGGACAAAGCCTTTCTTTTATTATTTAGTCCTTTACTGACTGGATTAGCCCCATGAGACTAGTGTCCTCTCTTCAGGGGAGACGTAAGGTAGTATTTCTACTACAAGGGAAATTTGGCTAGGGCATCTGGAAGCTTTACCTACTCTTTTCAGTAGGTACCATGGGATCATTTACATCCACATGAGCTACCACCAACTCAAGCAGATGGGACCTCAGTTTAATATCTCATCTGAAGGATCTTCAGCTTGATCTCTGGCTGATAGGAGAACTAGAGGAATTTGACTTAGGGCCATGACTGAGGAACTGGCTAGCAGCATGTTGAACGGTTGTTGTATGAGGGATGATGCCAGGAATTAGGAAAGAGATTAGGGGAGTACCATATGGGTCTGTTATAAGTGTGTTTGTCTCAGATAATTCTGTGGGAATAAAAAACCTTGATAAGCCTTTCTTCTCAAGAAACAAAAATAGATTCAGCAGGGTAGGATGTGGAAAAATCTAGGGAAGGAGTTGAAAGGGCTGAACAAGTGAGCAGAAAGATGTAAGTGAGATGCAAAGAAATACAAAGTAATAAACTTGTGACTCTTCATATCACATTTTTGTGACCAAAGGGAGGAGTGGAACTGATTGTAACAAAGCAAGAAAGTGATCTAAGAGAGAGTTGGTCACAGATATATTGGAACCACTAAGATCAGAATAAGTGAGTAGTGGGAGGAGCAAACAGAATGCTGGTGTGTATGCTTAGGGCTCTCGTCTCCAGAATCAAATGATAAAGTTTTCAGTCTACAACGTGCTGGTCAGACCACACCTTGTGTACTGAAGGCCATACAGTGGCATGCAAATTAGGCCACTAGAAATAATGCAGAAGAAAATAACTGATGAGGATTTGTGAGATAAATGGGAAATTATATGACCATAGAATAGAGAAGAGCGAACTCCTCTCACTTCATACAAGGGGACATGATATTTGTGCACAAGATCTCATTAGCGAGATGTGAAAGACGCCCAAAACTAGAAGTACAGAGAACAGGGGAGGGGACATGGGTAGTAGATTTTACAGACTAACTACTCTGTGGATCTCCCAAAGTTTTGACCGAGATGGTTACAGACTCATCAAATGAGCTATTGCGGTTTGTAGTAAACAGGGAACTGTAGAGGCGTTCATGAGGGAATAGGAGAAGTGGAGAATGGGTAAGAGGGAAGGAAGGAATGGTGTGCAGGAGAAATGTTCAATGCATTTACAGGGCAAATTAGATACAATTATTGTTTCTTTCTGCTGTAAAGCAAATGCATGCAATGCAATCTGAAAACAAAGATATTTGTTTAGTAATATAATGACTTTGGTTTACTATATGGACTATGCTAATGCTCTGTGTTATGTTCCATTTGCTGCATTGTATATCCTAATCCACTGTATTCTGTAAAATGATTGCAATATGTACTGAAAAGCTGAATCTGTGTTTTGTAATAGCTTTTTGAAAGCATGCCCCTCTGGGACCCCTCTAAAAATGGGCTTTGCCCAGTAGGATGAATCTAATTAATAAAATGTGTATACAATTATTAAGCCCCCTTCACTTGATCTAAAATATACATAATTTTGTATTGGTAAATTGCTTTTGTGTTTTGTTAATATCTGTCATGTCTCAAATAAACACCAATATTATTTTTCAGTATTCCGCTTGCAAAGTCCTCCTTTTCCCCTTCTTCTCTCCTTCCTCTCTGCGTGTCTCTCTCTCTTTTAAACCTTCTCCATTTCTTTGTTATTGTATTATATGATTTAATAAAAACCCTTCCCATGGAAGGAAAACACTAAATAAGAATTGCTTAGCAAGTGATTTCTTAGAGACTGTTTATGATTTGTGTTTTTAAGCTGGAAACGTAATCATCAGTGCTCACACGGTAAGGAAATGTGCATTCCTGTGTTGTTTTGATTTGATAACCTGGGGCACAGTGCTTTGCCTTAGCATGACACAGAATGCACTGTAGGAAGGAAGGAAGGAGCTATAAACTTTACTGAGGTGCTGAGCCTCAGTGATCATGAAATTACTGTTGTGACAAGTTTACTGGAAATAACTTGTCAGTAGCAGACAGACAGAAAAAAATACTGCAACTTTGTACATGAATCAGAAATGTCCAGATGCTTTCTACAAGTTCTTTCAGATCTGTGTGTGTGTCTGTCTCTGTGTGTGTGTGTCTGTCTGTCTTCAAATTGTTCATAACACCCTGGTTCATGTCTCTCAACTGTCCACAATTTTGCAGAACATCCTTGATTTTGCCTTATGTTTTTGCTTTGTCTCTCATAAAAATATAGATTTTCTGGCAAATCACTAAGGTTTGCAGTCAGTCAATAATATTAGACAAAATTTCATACTTCATATTGTTCAGAAAATGCAAGTTGATGCAAACATGTGGTTGCAATAACTTTTTAACTGAAGTAGAGAAATATTTATAAATTGTTGCTGATTTTGGCCTTTGCCCCCATTATTTTTGGCTTTGTCCAGAATTCTTGAGCAAAAAATTTAAGACGTTTACTTGGTTTGCATTTATGAAACTGCATCTGTGAATCTATTTTCTATTTATTGCATGCCAGCGTCTAATATGTGCATCAACTTTTAGCTTGCCTTCTGTTTTTATTATTCCAAAAATCAGGATATAGACAATTTTGAGTTTTCTGATTGTTTGTGGGCCCTCTTTACCACGTTGCCAGATCGTGTATTACAAAACTTGTTTGAAATAAGTCTTTTTCAGCATTTGTTTGTATCCAGGTGACAAATTTGAAGCCCCCCTTCTTAATTATGGTATTGCATAAAATAGTTTGCTCAGACATTGTATATATTTAGCATTCTTCTTTTAATTCATTTCCATTGTCATGTTTTATTGGTGCCATCAGAAATTCTGTTGTTTATAGTTTTGCATATAACCATAGGTTCATAGGTTCATAGTTTAGTACTAAGCTAACTGCCCTTGCAAGCTATTTTAAGCCTAGCCAGTTATCCCTTGTGAGACTCAAACCCTGTACCTTGTGTTTGTAAGGCAAACACCTTAGCCATTATGCCAACTTCCCAACTCGTATTTTTAATATCATTGTAACAGTGGCAAGATGTTACTAATCTACAAAGTAAATGTGATTTCATCCTTTATCATTACTCATCTTTTCCACGATTTGACCCATAAGGCACATATGTGTTACACATTAGTAAGGCAAAGGTTCTAATATATATATATATATATATATATATATATATATATATATATATATATATATATATATATATAGTTACAGCTACTGTGACGAAAAATGTGTAGGAGATTTTCTGCGTTTATGCTTTTCATTGAGTTGTTCTGCAAGTTGGAATAAAAGCACAACAGAACACTTCGTTTTCTCTGGATGTTTTTTTCATTTCATTTTACTGGTTATAGTTTTGGCTTAACCATAGGCTGCTGTTTCGTTTCAGTTAAAGGTTATAATATATGTCACATATTGGAAAGAACAATTCCTGCTCGTGTTACTTGAATTGTTTGCTTACACTTGGTGGAATTGTACTTTATTGCCTGTACTGCACTGCATATATGTTCTTGTGCTGTGTTGAGTTGCTTTAACCCCATGTTCTTGTGACTGGTGTTCACTGTTTTAAGTGTCTTGGTGACACATTATGTGGCAGGTGATCTCATCCGCTATCATAGGTTAATAGGTGTATACTAGGCTAATGGCCCTGGAGCCTTTACAAGCCTAGCCCATAGGATTACCCTGAAATTGTGCCACCAGACCTTAGTCCCCAGTACCTCTGTCGAGTAAAGCCAATGCAGTGATCCCTGGGGTGAATTTTCTATTTCCCATCCACTCATCAAGATTTCTCTTGAAGAGGACCAGTGAGGTGCTCTGCTTGACATGCATGGGAAGCCTATTCCATAGCATAGGCAGTCTCTGGATTATGGACCTGTCCCTCCAGCATGTTTTGTTGATTGTGGTAATGAGGTTGAGGTCTCTGGAGTGTGTGGTGTGGAGAGATTGAGATTTCTTTAGATGTAGCATTTCTAACAGAGCTGGGTTAGACATGGCTTTGTAAGCCAAGCAGAGATCACCTCTAAGTAGGCGATATGATTCAGAATAGTTGGAGTTTGAGTCTGTCCATATAGGACAAATTTTTAAGGCCTAGGATCCTCTTTGTGAGGTACTTCTGTGGCCTCTCCAGTTGTTGCGGGTGCTTAGTGAGGTACATGCAAAATGGGGCATTGTACTCAATGATTGGCCTAATGAGGGAAGAGTAGAGGGAGACAATGACCTCTTTCTTCCAGGATGCAAAACCCTTAGTAAGGAGATGTGCCACATAGAAGTACTTTCTGACCACTTTGGCAATTTGGTGATCAAAAGAGAGGCTGCTGTAAAATCTGTGTTCGAAGATCTCTTATAATGCCTTCTGCGTTCAGTGGACTACCATCGATGTGGTAATTCATGGGAACAGGGTTTTTCCCAAAGGGGATGACAACACAGTTTTTGGAATTGAGCTTAAGACCATGATTTGGTCTTAATGAGGCCTTTCTGAAGGATGTCAACATCACTTGGGGAGTTAATAATAGCTCCCAACTTGCAATCGTCTGTGAACTTTGTCAACCAGAGTCCCTTCGTGTTGGCCTGAAGTTCAGAGAAGTAGATACCAAACAGGAGAGGACCCAGGACCGAACCCTGTGGGACTCCACTCATGACTTGTTAGCAGTCTAACATGGAGTCAGCTACTTTCACACTGTGGTTCTACCTGTGAGCCAGTTTGCAATCCACCTAGTGATATAGGGGTTGATGCCTAGCTTAGTGAGTTTTTCGATGATTTCTGAGTGGGGAATGGTATTAAAGGCCTTGGCCAGATCAAAGTAGGCTGTAAGAACCACCTTGCCTTCATCCACAGCTCTGGTGACTGACTCAAAGAAGTTGACCAAGTTTGAGCAGGCATGATCTACCCTTCACAAAACCAAACTGTGCGGGATCCAGAGTTTGGAGATTCACTATATCCTTGTTTATTAGGTCCATGATAATGTGTTCCATAGCTTTGCATATCAGTCTCGTCAGGGTAATGGTGCGATATTTCCCAGGGTCTGTAGTTGCTCCTCCTTTGTGGAGAGGGTTGACTGTAGCAGTATGCCATTTGGTAGGGACAAAGCCTGAGGTGAGGCTGTGACTGAATAGGGCACACATGTGAGGTGCCAGTTCACTCTGTAGTTCATGTAGAACACAGCCAGGGATATTGTCAGGTCCCATAGAAGCTGTATTCTTGGCCTTGGACAGTGCTGTTTTAACCTGTGCAGCATTAATACTGAGTGCCTGGCAATATACTGATATTGTAACTGGTCCTTTGGGGTGAGAGAGGGGTAAAGTTGGCACTAAATCTCTCTGCCAGTATATTGGCAATATCTGTTGGCTCGGTATAGGAGGTACCATTGTGCAGTAGCTCAGAGCAAATCTGGGTATTGCCGTGGAGATTCTTTACCTAACTATAGAAGTCCTTGTGTTTGTCTTTACTATCTGCTGCATTTCTGTTTTCATAGCTAGCCTTAGAGGATTTAATAAGGGATCTCAACTTTTTGTTGAGGCTGATAAGAGAGTTTTTCCAGTCTTACGACTTCACCTTATTCTGCATCAGTTTTCTCCTCCTGTTGTAGAGTTTGTTTATACCACCAGATTGGCTTCCTTATTTTGGAGGAGAGTGTCTTGGGTCTATTGGGTTTGGCAAGAGCCAAGCATTTGTGTAAGTGTTCGTACAGTGCATTGGTGTATGATTCGGCGGTCATGCAACTATTCTCCATTTGCATGGGTGCGTGAAGTTAGCCACCTCTGTTTTTAGGAGCCCAAAGTTAGTTTTGGAGAAGTTTTTCATGGTGGTTACCTTTGTGGGGGTGGTGGGGGGGTGGATTTCCAAGGTGATTAGTTTGTGGTCAGATCTAACCAGGGAGGAGTTGACTGTTGGTGTAGAGCAGCGGTCGCCCATGATAGTAATGACCACGTCAAGGATGTTGCTACCTCTAGTTGGGGTAAGAACGAGCTAGTCCAGGGCATTGGAATTAATGAATTCCAGGAAACGGGCAAGTGTATTGGTATATGAGTAGTTTTCCCAGTTAATGGAGAGGTAGTTGAAGCTACCCAGTATGAGAGTGTTAGGTTGGACACTAATATTCTTCAGGGTGCTTAGGAACGTTGAGTGCGAGTCTTGGGACATGGTTGGGGACCTATAGCAGGCTATGACCTGAGTATCTCAGATGTGTTATGTTGGGCTACCAGTCTGGAGGTGTGCGCATCCTTTGAATATGGAAACAGCACTGCCTTTGGAGCTTCGGTCCAAGTTCTTTGGCCGAAAGGTGGGGAATGAGTTATAGTCTGGTAGTGCATGGGTGCTTTCTGCTGCCTTGAACCCAGGTCTCTGTTACGGCACAAATGTCGATGTTCTCCATTTTAAGGAGTGCTTCAAGCAAGTGCATTTTGAGATTTAGACTTATTGAGCAGCATGACCCTCAGATTACATTTGTTTGTAGCTGTTACTGTGGTAATTTGGTCTTTGGAACACTGCCTAAAAAAGGCACTATAGGGGTGGCAAAAGCTTTGGCCAGTATCCGGAAGCTCAGAGGTGACAGATGCAGGCCATCTCTGGCAAAGCATCGAGGTCTGTTAATCTTGTTATCCCAGGCAGACAGATACTGGATCCCCTTAGAATGACACTCAGAAACTTATCCAATTGTTTAAATCAATCATTTTCTGCTTGTACTGTGGTATCATTCTGGATGATGGTAGGATGCTGCTCAGGGCTAGGGTCATAACCGCCTGGGCTACATAATCCGAGAGCTCCTCCATGTCTCTTTTCATGTAGCCCAGGGAGGTATGTCTCAGGTAATTCACACCCACATGTACAATGACGCAGTCATATTTGTACCTGTTGTTGAGGGACCTGAGTGCATGTGTTATGTGGCGGATCCTGGCCCCTGACAAGCAGCTGACTGTTATGTGGTGGATCCTGGCACCTGACAGGCAGCTGACTGTTACTGTCTCCTTATTCAACCTCTTATCACTCTGATATTGTTATACCTTGCTCAGTGTCCTGCCTGAATGCCCTCCATTATTACATACATAGTTTAGAAGGTTGCTATGGTACCATACAGTAATCTTAGTAAAATATGGACAGTCCAGAATGTAAACTAAATGAACAACTGAATGCTGGTTGAAAGAAAGACTGGTTGGCATTCAGAAAAGCAGTAGTGTGCTCAAGGATAGAACAGTTCTGTTGGGAGGGAACCACATAGCTACATCGGAAAGTGTTATTTTAAGGGTAAGAAAGTACATCATGGTAACTAGATGCTGAATTTTTATACACTGTATTGTACTAAAAATATAGAGTAAATCATAAAGCTTATATTTATCAAGAATAATAATTAGAAAAGTGGTTCTCTACATTATTTACTACTTGTTAAGCAGGTTAATCCCACTATCTTTATGGTTTATATTTAGAGGTGAATATGTCAAGGACACCAAGAAAGCTCCCCTATTCCTGTATTGAAGACCACTCTAGAGAAGTCTTCTTGGATGCACTTGCTGGTCAATTAGTATGCTTCATGGATCATGCATCATGGACAGTGTTAAAGGTGCTTCTACACAGAAGTCTGTTGGTAGTGCTGCAGAAATTCAGCTTACAGTGTTTTCAATGGGAGGTTTGACTGGATGGCAGTAGTTACAGAACCCCTTTCCATTGGTTCAGACAGCTTGTCATTTGGCATTATGGTTGACATATACCAAGCATTAAAGGACAATGACATAGAAAATTCCTTGCATCAGAGAGAGATGTTAGCTCCAGTAGTGCCCATGAGGGAACAGAATATGTTTTCTCTAAAGGTGACTGCATCTATGTGTTTTCTAGTCAGTGGCAAAGATGGGCCTACTTTGTATGCATTGGGTGTAGAGTGGTTGGTGAAGGCCCTGAGGGTTGGTTTATTTTGTATCAGCTGCAGCAATCTTTTGCAGAAGTGGCTCATCTATGCTTTTGTGGATGTACATTCTATAATTAGGTGGTTCCCAGAAGTGTCATACCCTGCATTTTCACTTGGGGGAGTCTACTCAAACTCAGAATCATTACTTTTTGAATAATATATTCCTGCACCTTATGGCTGTAACATTAAACACATCAGGACATTCATTCATGTTAGAATGGGACATCATTGAATGCCAGTTTTGATTTAGTATTAGTTTTGAATAAGGTACTAAGATTCTTTGATACAAAAAAAAGACAGATTATCCTTAGAACACTTTCATTATACAGAATTTGCCACTTAATAGATGTATAACTATCATTTTTTGTGCCCATTCTGTGGGTTCATGTTTATTAGTTGACTGCAGTCTCAGCAAACCGCAACTTGCTGACACTAATATGGTGAATTACATCCCAGTGTATAAACTTTTGGCACATTTAAATACATAAAATGTTCTTGTACTGGGAAAGCCTTCCTGCACCCCCATATACTAAGCTGTACACATCACACCGCTGTAATTTAATATGTAATAGCTGAGGTTGCACAACCTCAAGGTAAGGGAATTGCCATAGAAAATTCCAAGATCAGCGAGCTAGGACATTGTCAAGTTACTGCTGGCAACTTGCCCAAAGTATTTTTGAGAAATTTCTCAAATTCCTTGGTGGTTTAAATTTGTTCTAACAGTACTCTCATGCAAAATATTTTTATTTTTATCAAGATACAGCACACTATTTAATATTAACTCGAAATCAGAGAAGAGTCTATTTGCACAGTCATCAGAGTTGAAGCTATGCGTAAGTATTTGCTAGCAAACTTTATTTTTCATCACATATTTAATTACCTGTAATTACATAAATAATTGTGCTACTATAGAGGCATTGATTTTGCCAGTAGATAAGATTCATATTGTTCAGCCTGTTTACTTAGTTCCTTGCCTGTCTGACAGTTTGCAAAAACAAAAAGTTCTCATTACAGAACTTCTGCAGTATTGATTATGTGAGCATGCGTGCGCTCACACACACACACACACACACACACACACACACACACACACACACACACACACACACACAAATGCACACATGTAGAAGTACATACCGTAGCATATGTAAAGATAAAATGATTTACTCATCATAGGAATGTAGGAGGCTACTAGGCAAATGGCGTAAGAGCCAATTTTCCAAATTATGGCTTTTGTATATGCTTGTACTTGTGTCATAGAGCATCTACAAGCTGCTCTCTCCATAAGGGACACAGCCAACAAGCCAGGGGTGAATTTGACATTTCCCATCCATTGGGCCAAATTGCATTTGAATAAGCTTATGGAAGACTTCTGCTTCACACGAATGAAGTGTCTGCTCCAGAGAGGGGGTAATTTCTGAGACACATACCTGTCCTTCCTACATGTTTTGTTTATGCCATGGACAAGGTTTAGATCCTTAGATTGGGTAATTCTAGTGCTGTTTGGTTTGCGGATTTGTAGCAGATCCATGAGGGCTGGATTAGAGAATGTCTTGAAGGTTAAGCATAGAGTGACCCTCAGTAGTCTGTAGGAGACCAAGAACAGGGACAGGGCTTTGAGGTGGTCTTCATAGGACATATTATTTATGCCCTGTATTCTTCTAGTGAGAAACCTCTGTGGCTACTCCATCTGTTGCAAATGTCTGGTCAGGTACATGCTGAAGGATGCATTGTACTCTATTATTGGTCTAATGAGGATTGAGTATAATGAAATCATGCCCTTACTTATAAATTGTGCCACGTAAAAGGATTTTCTCATCACCTTGGAGACATGGTGATCAAAGTTCAAGTTACTGTCTACCTAAATTCCCAAGTCACTTAGCATTCTGTCTACTCTTAGTGAGTGTTACCAATTTTGCAATTTTCCATGGGTGGCCATCTTCCCAAAGGGTATAACCATGTATTTTTTGCATTGCATTTTAGGTCTTGGATCTGGCACGCACCAGGTATTTGTCTGTGTCACACCTGCCTAGAGGATACCTACATCCTTGAGGGATTCAGTGATTGCACCCAGGTTGCAGTTGTGAACAAATGTGGTCAGCCAAAGAATCTCTCTAAATTTGCCTTGACTTCACAGAAGTATATTCCGAACAGAAGACGTCCGAGTACTGAGTCCTGTGGGACATCACTAGTAGTAGGCCACTTGATGTAGGTGGATTCTCCCATCCTAACTTTATATGTCTTATCCATGAGCCATTTAGCTATCCATAGGGTGACACATGGCTTTATGTCTGGATTTGTGAGTTTGTCTATAATACCCACATGAGGTATTGTGTCAAATGTAGGTAAATACTAGGCAGTCTACAGATTATTACATGCCTAGTCAGTAACCAGAAGTGAAAATTAAATCCTATACCTTGTGTCCATGAGGTAAACACTTTAGCCTTTATGCCAGCCCCCAACCCATCATCAACTCCCTTTTTCCCCTGTTCTACATGGGATGAGATTGTCGCACCGAATATCACCACCACTCTTGGCCCATCTTCTACATGGAATGAGGTTGTCGCACCGAATATCACCAGCACTCTTGGTTCTGTGCCACTCTCCTCCCTTCTTCAACAGTCATGCCTGGCTGTCACATATCCCGTCTCACACAATCCGCTTACTTTCTACTGCTCTAAGTACTTTTCCTAATTCACCTCTTCAGTATTTACATGCAGTGTGACAGACATTTGGTACGTCTGTACTGCCCACTTTTGTGAATGTCTCCTTTGCTCATGTACACTGTCACTAGAATGCTTACTCTCCTGTCATTTGGTATACACCTTTCTCTCCATATCCTCGGGTGCCATTTTCCTTCTAATTCAGCTAACATCTTGACCATCTCTGCTTTGAATTCATCTGAGCCTGCTGCTTTTCATGTCTTCATTTTCTTTAGCTTCTTCTAGGGTGGGTTCCTCTTCCTCTTTTATTGTATGCTGTGCATGGGACAGTATGTCTGCTGTGGGGCTTTCTTCACTCAAACACTGCTGGAAGTACTCATTCCATCTACCTTTATTGACCTCTGGACTGATTTGATGACTCTTGGTGGCAACAATTATGAATGGTGCCCGATTACTGTCATCTTTATTTTTCTGTCATTGCATTGCACCCTGATAGAGCTTCTTTGTATCATCTGATGAGTCACTTTCCAGACGTTGGTAGAGTTTCCCTGATGCTTTGCTCTTTACCATTGTGACTGCTGCTTTTTTTTCTGTTCCTGTTCTGCTTGCTTCTTTCTAGCTTACTCCAGTGACTCTGTCCATCACTGAGTCTACACACCCCAAGCTATCTATTTTTAGGCTGGAGCTGGCATGAAACCTAAGGGTGTGCTATTGGGTTGTGATGACTGTTTCCACCCACAGATGTTTTCATTTATGACCTGCCCATTGGCTCCCCCTTGCATTAGCCTGTTTTATGACCACGGCTTACATGACTGTATTTATCATGCCTCCTCACAGGGAATGCCAAGGTGAACACCCTCCCCATCTGGAATGGAAGCACCCATCCCTCCCTGCTAGTGCCTTAGATGTCCAAACCACATATTGAATCCAGGTTACATGGACTGTAGTTTATCTGTTTATCTGTCTTTCGATGTATCTGCCACTGTGTGTGTGTGTGTGTGTGTGTGTGTGTGTGTGTGTGTGTGTGTGTGTGTGTGTATATATATATATATATATATATATATATATATATATATATATATATATATATCCATGAGTTGCTGACTGGGTTAGTCCCACTAGGCCAGCAGTCTCTGTACAGTGGATATTGAAGGTGGTATACTGTTAGGTTAAATTTGGTAAGGGCATTGGGTAACTTCCCCTTATTCTTTGTAGAGCAAGGATGCTGTTTGTTGTGAGACGTCCTGCTTCCAGTCCAGGTGTAATAGTGGCTCTTGAGAAGCTGGAATGAATATGGCAAATGTTTGCTTTCTGGAGGAGGTGCTTAGAAATGAAGTTGAGTGCAAGGAAGAGAGTTTGGAGATGATATTTAGTGTGAAGGAAGTCGAACCTTCACAAAAGGATGTAGTACAAAGAGAATAGGCATGTGAAGGAGATATCCATATTGAACAAGAAGGGAGAAGCTCATGTGGAGAGTTATGTGAAGGTTGTCAAGCTTTCACAGGATTCAGAATTTTTTTTTCAGGAAAGTTTGAAGGAAAAAGCGAGTTGCAACTGGGATGCATCATTACAACCCTCCAAGCTGGACAGTTCTGGGATGTTTATTTAAATGATTTAATTAATCAGTGAACTGGAGAGTGAAAAAAGCTGTGTCACGGCGGGACATCATGGAAAGACTACAAGAAGTAGCAGTAGAGGAAATAAGAGAGAAGTTAACGTATGCACAGGCAGTGAAAGAAGAAGAAGAGGAGAGAAACAAACAGATTTGAGAAGGACATTTTAGTAAGAATAAGCAACAAAAAGAAGAGAAAGAAATGGATAGGTATGACATTTGGAATAATATATCACCATTGGGTATATCACTTACAGCTGTAAGAGTATTTATTCATATTAAAAGTTACTTTTTGTGACTTTTTTGAATTAGCACAGTATATGGAGAAATTCTTAGAACAATATGAAGTAAAGAAAAAGTGTAATCCATGGAACTCGTATGCTATTCAAGTATTCAACAGATAGAGAAAACAGAACATTTATTTTCAATTTCAAACTGAAGTAGAAAATGAGGTATTAAAAGACTAAAGACTGTATGGAAAGATGTTATAGACATTATAAAAATCTATGATAGCAGAGGTGTATGGACTGGGGGCTGGAAATGCAGTATTGTATTAAAAATGGAAATGAAAAAATAATACATATTCCAAGTATGATAAATGTTGGAAACAGAGGTATTGTGAAATATTGGGAGCAACCAAAAATGTGTTTCTTTTGTGGCAAGAGTGACCTCTCAATTACTCAATTAGCAACTGTGATAAAAGAAAGTGTTTTATTTGTGGTAAAGTGGGGCATGAAGCTAAAAATGTGAAATGAAATGTGTAAAATTTGAGCAAATGGGCATTTATGGATGGATTGTAAGGAAAATACAGATGTTAAGGAGAAAAGGGTTAAAAGTATGATAAAGAATAAGAGATAGTACAAGAGCAAAGTACAGAAGTAGGTCAAGAAAGGGAAGGACAAATGATAGACAATGGGATAGGAGGAGATGAAAAAATGAAGCATAAAAGGATAGAAAAATAAGGGGATGGAGAAATGGTAGAATTGAGTGATGAAGATATTATTTGGAGACTGATCAAGGGAAAGAAAAATTCTATTGTGAAAGGGTAAAAGGAAATGGAAATTCAAGAGTGTAGGTGTGACAGAAAATAAAAAAGGTAAAAGATAAAAGAGAAATTATATAAACAATAAAAGAAAAAAAAATTGAGAATTTTAGTAATAAATGTGAACAGTATAAAGGAAATCAAAAGAGGGTTAGGTGTATTGGAAGGGTCTATATCTTATTGTTGAATGCTCTAAATGTCGAACACCTCTTTGTTGAACCGTAGTTGCCGAAGTCTTCATCTGTCGATTAATCATTTCAGTAAACTTTTTCCCACAGTAAGTATCCAGTGGGACATTATCAGGAATTTGCCCTCCTCCCCATTATAGTGCAATCTCAGAGTTGGTATATTTAGTTAGGGAGGGTGTGGGGGCACAGACCCCCCCCACCAGGGTGAGTTTTAACGATACTGTTTTTGTTGTGGCCAGTAGGTTGGCCAACTTGTTACTTACCATGGGAAAAAATTCACTGAAATGATTGTTTGACGAATGAAGATTCAACAAATAGGGTTCGATATTTAGAGCATTCAGTGATGTGATATAGACCTATACTAGAATGGTGTATAACACCTAACATGGATATTATTATACTTGAAGATGCAGTAATTTTAGTAGCATAGGAGAGATTACAAGTAGAAACATTAGGGGAATGTGTGATTATTTGCAATATGGGAAAAGAAACATGCTCAGGTATAGGAATATTATGTCAAAAATCAATAGGAATTTTGGATTGCATCTTTTAATATTGGGTAGTGTAACAGTGGTAGATGTCAGGTGGAAAAACAGGTTTATATAATTATTGCAGTTTATGGATATGTTACAAAAAAGAAAGAGAGGATATGTTTAAAAGAATTCTAGATTATGTAAGCATGAACATGGCAATAATATTAGCGGGGGACTTAGTGACCTAAGAAGAAAAGAGGGTGCTGATGTTAAGATAATAGCAAATATATTGAAAAATAGAAATTATATGTATGGGAAGATAAACAGTGGACCTATAAAAGGAGCAACTTAAGAATAACGATAGATCATTTTATAATTTTGCAAAGCTTGAAAATTTAAATTATATAAGAAGGAATAAAAGTTATAAGATTTTCAGATCATTTAGCAATTTATATAGATATTCAGTAAAGGAGGGTTATATATAAAGACAGGTAAAGGTATTAAAAGATTAAATGAAAAAAATGTAGATTAAGGTAGAGAAGGAGTTAAACAATTATGGAAAGATCACGTAGATATGACAGTATTTTACAAAAACTGGACATTTTGGTGAATGCATTTTAAATAAAAATATAATAAATGTTTCTTGGAATGGCAAAGTTTAACAAGAAAAGGACAAAAGCAAAAATATAAGGATGTAAGTTACGAAGTGTTTAAACAGGAAAACAGAAATAAAGAACTTTTTGAAACAGAGGACGATATATGAAATGAATCAAGAGAAAATTAAAAAATGTTAAAAGGTATTTTTACAAGGGATAAAAAAGAGGCTGCACCCTATTTGAATAAAATAGTACAAGAAAATAGAAGAATAATAAGAGAAATAAGAAATGAGAAGGGTGAAAATCTTAAAACACAACAAGAAATAACGGACTTAATAAACAATATATAGAAAAGACATTTAAAAGAATAATATAGAAGGAAAACAACAGTGGAAAGCTTAAAAAAATAACTAGAGAGGATAATGAACGGTTAGAAAAAATAGATGTGAAAGGAATGAATAATGTGTTAGACAGTAAATGTGGAATCAGCCACAGGATTCAATGGGATTGACTATTATATGTATAAGGATATGCTAGCTTGGCAGCAAGAAGAATTTTGTGGAAGTATTAAACGAATGGTTAGAGAAAGGCACTGGAGAAAAACAAATGTGTTGGAGCTATAAAATGTATATGGAAGAAAGGAGAAAAGGTAGACATAAGAAACTGGAGACAGTGTTAAATAACATAGACTGTAAGATATTTATAAAATAACAGAGAAAAGATGAGAAAATAAAGTACATAAAATACTCAAAGAAACAGTATTGGGGAAAAAAAGGAAAGGAAGTCAAGAACTTTTGATGATAATTGTAGACAATATAATAAACAGGAAAGTTAAAATTAGAGCAGGTGATTTAAGTAAAGCATTTGATAAGATACAAAATAAAACCTTATGGGATATACTGAACCATTATATTATAAGTAAAAACATAAAAACATATTTGTTTGTGTATGAAAATACTAAACTGAAAATAGTGCTGAATGGTTGGTTAAGTCAAGAAATAGATATAAGAAGCGATATAAGACAGGGATGTCCACTGAGTAGTATTTTATTTGCATTGATTATGAATGCAATTGTTAGCAAGATAAATATAGCTTTTAGAATAGTAGGATACAGGGCTATTGAAGGAATTCAAGTATGCAGATCATGTATTTTTAATGACAAAAAATAAAGAATGGATGGAGGTAGCTATTAAGCAATTTAATTTTTAAAGGCCTTTGGTATGAGTATAAATAAGGATAAAAGTAAAGGCTTGGGAACAATAGGTAAAATAGCAGGTATTCAGATTAATAAAGAAATAATAGATATATTAGTATAACATTCAGTATTGACTTACATAGAATACGACAATGGGATAATATAATACAAAAAGTAAGGAATATATGTTTGCTTTGGAGGACATGTATGTTGCCATATAGGAAGAATGTATATTTAATCAATTCTGACTTATTAGGAAAAAAATGCATATTTGGCAATGTATTTATGGTGCCTGCAAAGTATGAAAAATAATGTCAATCGTGTTCTAATTTATATGGGATCCAGATTAAACCCAGTGAAAAGAGGGTATTATATATTAAGGATGAGGAAGGAGGATTGGGCTTAGTTAATCCAGTTGTCCATGTAGCATCACTGAATTTATATAAAGTGTTGACATGGTTAAAAGAAGTAAAGAAATCTTTAATAAATTTAATAATGAAAAAAATATATATAAGGACAAATGGGAAAGGGTGAGTAAATTGAAAAGATAACAAGGATATTTGATAAGGAAATAAGAATATCAAGAAAAATTGTTATGAAAATAAGTATAGGTAGTAGAGAAAATAATAGGAAAGAATAGTATTTAAATATAATGAATTAGTATTATTGTGTATATCCATGGAAACAACTAGAGAATGAAAAAGTAAAAGCAATAAAGGTGATATTAGAGTTTTGTAAAAATATTTAGAATGTACAGATTTTTTTGTGGAGATCAACAATGACAAATTTGCCAGTAAAAGCTTATATGCCATATAAAAAATAGAAGAAAGAGTATGTAATTATTGTGGTGAAGTTGAAACTACAGAGGATATTATTTTAAGATGTAGGAGGATGAAGGAATTATGGGAAAATTATGTTAAAACGAGGTTGTCAAAGGTATTAAAAGAATGAATGATATAAATATGGATATGTTAGAATATGGTTATTATGGTTATAAAGAAGAAAAATATGCTAAGAAAATAGATAAAAAGATGGTTTATATAAAATGGACTATATGGAATGAAAGATTAAATGAGATAAAATTTAATGGAAAATGGCTATTGTCCAAAATATTGAAGAAAATATGATTTTTATTGTGGAAAAAAAGAGTGGGGGTGGAGATAAAGAACGTAAATAAAAAGAATAGAATGTATTGAAAACTTTAAGAAGATGGTAGACTATAAGTGTAAAAGATATAAATAATTGTAAGTAATGTATGTGTAAATATTGTAAACATAAGGTGTCTAATAAGGAACCCCTACTCTTTTCAATGGTTGTCTTGGGATCTTTTACATCCACCTGAGCAATCACCATCTCAAGCAAATGGGACCTCAGTTTATCTGAAGGATGACTCACTCAGGAGTGCAGCACCCCCCCCAGTTGTGTTGCACGGCAGTGTCAGCACTTCATCCACCTGATGTGGGAGTAGAACCCATAAGCAACAAAATAGGGCTTTATCCCTCTACATTACAGTGCTGACCTATTGTGACTGCACTGTTAACTTTTTTCTTAGCTAGACAGTATTTATTCTTAGTGTGGCCCCACTTTCTTTTTCTTTCTGTTGATAACTTCCTTGACTTTTGCTTTCTACCACCAGCTTTCCTTAGGTACCTTATTTCCATACCTGCCTTGGTCACATGTCTGTTCTGTAGTCTTCAGACATGCTGTTTGAAGACACTGACATTCTTCTTCTTCAACACCACTTATTTCTTCTTCATCTTTAAGTGCCAGTGCCCTGAGTATTTCATTGAACTCTTATGCTTTCACTTGAGTCAATTCCCAGGTCTTAAATCTGCTCTATGTTGACCTTATAGCCTTTTCTGACCACTGATTGCAGCTGATAATGGCTAACAGTACTTTATGTTGAGGCTAGTTAGTAGTTTCACGGTTGATGTGTTTGTAAATCTCTGATTTGACCCCAATGTACTTTTACTAGGAGGAAGTCTCCAAGAGGGTCTCACCCAAACAAATGACTGGTGCCAGAAACATTTATTTATTTATTTATTTCAGTTTGGTGACTGGGGGGGTCCACTGGGCTCGAGAGCCCATTTTCAGTGGAGGCCCAGGGAAAAAAGCTCCTACATTACATAGTAAAACATTAGATATTGGATAAAGTTACAATTCATGATACAGATACATAAGCTAAGCAAAATACAATTGTTATGGAGGTTATAGAAAAAATAGAGACATAAACAGGTAAATTGGTAAGGCTTCACATTTCATAGCAGACACTGAGTTTGTGGATTAAGTAACTATTCAAAATTCAGACATGAACTGGTACATTGGTAAAGCTACACTTTACATAGTAAGCATTAAGCATTCAGATAAAGTACCCCTCAAGATACAGATACATAAGATAAGCAAGTTATAGTAGCAATTGAGGGTGCAGACACTTTTGAGAACACAGACATGAACTGGTGCAAATACTTTGTAGAATAGAGACATTAGTAATTTAGCAAATAGGTCATATGTTGCAAGAAATAAATTCCAGAGTTTGTATAGAAAATGTGTCTTGTTCGGGTGCCAAAACAGGTACAAATGAAGGGAGAGGAGAACAGGGAAAGAAAACTAGATAGAATATATATGAAATGTAGAAGAAATAATGGTGAAGAGAGAGTCATTTCTAGAGGAGTTAAATACTAGACAAAGGGGAAGTAGGGAAAATATGATTTAAAGTGAGGAGAGACGAAGGCTAGGTGGGTGAAGTGCAAAGGCTAGGTGGGTAAAGTGCAATTACACTTCCACTTAGAGAATAAGTAGGAATGGAGATGTGATTTGAAGTTGTTAGTGTTTTCAGTAGTTCGTAGAGAAGGAGGGAAAGAGTTCCATTCTTTGGCTACGGAGAAGGACAGGGGGTGCCGTCCAGCAGGGCGGGTTGGTTTGTAGACAGTGAGAAGGTTTAGGTGGGAAGATCCAAGTGGCCTATTAGAGTGTAAGGTTGTAGGAAGTTGGAAAGAGCAGGGCATATGATAGGGTTAAAGAATAGCTTATGGACAGTAGTAAGTTGGAGGTAGTCCAGATGGTTGGGAAGTTTTAGCCAGTTAAGAATATGGAGGGCAGAGCAATAGTGGGAGGTGTGTTTGGCTTTTATGGCAAACTTGGAAATTTTATTGTAAAAACTTTCCATTTTGGAAGAGATTGAGGCAGATAGGTTAGTTAGTATGGGTGCACCATACATTAGAGTGGGGAGAAGGTAGGTGGTGGTAAGGGTTTGTCTAGTAGAAGGAGTGAGATGGTGGATGTTTCTATATAGTAGGCCAAGTTTTTGATGGTTTTTTTTGATGTTTAGTTGAATATGTGTGTCAAATGTTAGGTGTTCATCTATGGTGACCCCAAGTAGTTTAGCATAGGGAATGATTTCTATAGTAGAATTGTTGTGGCTTCTGATATGGAAAGAATTATCAAGTGGGCAGGATTTTGAAGGACTGCAGAGTAGTATTTTAAATTTGTTAGCATTTAGAGATAAATGGTTTTGCAGCATCCAGTCTTCAGTGGCAGAAAAGGCGGTTTGTGTGTAAGATTAAAGTTCTAGGAGGTTGGTGGCTCTGCAGATTAAAGTGGAGTCATCAGCATATTGTATTATTTTAGTATTTGGGATGGCTGAGTGGAAATAATTGACAAAGATGTTAAAGAGCATAGGGTCGAGAATAGATCCTTGGGGAACTCTAGTAGGGGTGGGAAGGCATTGTTGGGGTCCTTCTTCCTTATCCTATATGTATGTTCGACTTTTCCAACACCTTTTAATATTACTAGAAGTTTTGTAAACAATTCTAGGATTTCCCACAAATACTAGAGAGTCCTCTCTGATATTTTGAATAGGTTCCAATGTTTTAAAAGAAATCTTTGTTTGGTGTTTGGATATGGAGGTGATGTGGATTCATTTAGCACAACTGTGTTTGTGTTTGTTTGGAGTTATCAGGGGTGGGAAGGAAGTCAGAGGTGCCTTTCTTCCATTTTACAGCTTGAGATCTATCAGATAGATAACTTGAAAACCAGTACAGGGAGTTGTGAGAAAGGTTAAGATTAGCCAGATGGCTGAGGAGATGGGTATGGGAGATAGTGTCGAAAGCTTTGGAGAGATCCAGTAGAACTGTAGAAGCGATATTTCCGGAGTCACGGGCATGGTTGACTGGTTGACTATCTCAAAGAATGAGAGAAGAGTAGTAATAGTACTATGGCCAGGGCAGAAGCCATGCTGGGTTTGAGAGATTAGATGGTTTGTGGTTAGGAAGGGCATTAGTTGGGTGTGAATGCATTTTTCCAGTATTTTAGATATTGGGGAGAGGATGGCTATGGGGCGAAAGTTAGAGGTATTATTTTTACCGCCTTTGTGAAGAGGATGTATAAAGGCAGAATGCCAGAGCTTGGGGACATAAGATTCTTGTATGGATCTGTTGATTAAGATGCTAATGGGGAGGACGATGCCATCTGCAGCAATTTTTAAGAACTTAGAGGGAATGTTATCTGGGGCATTGGAGCATGGTTTCAGCTTGCTGAGGAGTTTTTTTATGTAGGAAGTTGGAACTGGATTAAGTTCAAAGTTGGGGGGGTTGGGTTTAGAGGCTGGGGTACAATGACTAGCTTGTAATGGTGGGGTGTTTGGGAAGGATTTAGTTAGTTCAGCAATACAGTTAATAAAGAATGAGTTGAAAATGCGGCGATTTCTACATTGGTCTTAGTAGTATCAGGGCAAGGGTTGTTTTTAGTGCCTGGGTGAAGGAGTGAGTTGATGGAGTTCCAGAACTGTTTGGGGTTTGTGGAGTGGATGGTCTGGAGTTTCATATAGTAGGATTGTTTATCCTTGATTATTTGTCTTTTGGTGCGATTGCAGAATTGCTTATGTTTAAGGAGGGTTTCAGGAAGTTTATTGTGCTGGGAAAGTTTTCAGCATTTATCTCGCTGTTGCATAAGTTTTTTGGTTTCCTTGGTTAGCCATGGTGTGGGGTTGGGTTTGACTCTAATAGATCGTGGAGGTGCTTGGGTATTAAGTACATTTAGGAAGGTGGAATTGAAGTGATCAACAGCGTTATCTAGAGGGAATGTTTTTAGAGTGTTCCAGTTAGTTTGTTTGAGGGTGTTAGAGAAGGTTGTAGGATTGAAGTTAGTAAGGTTATGAGTATGAATATAATGGTGCTGGTGAGGGGAGGAATGTGTTGCTCAAAGGATAAAGGCAGGCAGGTGGTCATTAATAGAATCAGAAAGGATGCCCGAGTCTAAAATGTTGTTAGGGTGGGTAGTTAGTATCCAGTCCAGAGTGGATCCTGGAGGATTGGTTTTGTTGGGTCTGGTGATAGTAAATTGGGTGAAGTTGAAGAGATTGACAGATATAGTGCGATTTTGGTTGTTAATTTTATTCCAGTCTAGGTTGACGTCACCTAGAATGTAGGTCTCTAGGTGGATATTAGTTGAGGGCCATTGGAGGATATCTTCTATAGTAGTAGTGTTGTTACCTGGGGGGATATAGAGGGATATGATGCAATTACTTTTATGAGTGTTCATTTGTAGTTCGCCTGTGACAAGTTCTGCATTGTTAAATGGAGGAGTGGGATTTGGGTAAGGAATAGTGGGATTGTATTAGAGAATACTAAGGCTACTCCTCCACCTCTTCTATTCATACAGTCATATCTAATGGTTTGGTAACCAGGGGGTAGAATTTCTGAGTCAGAGATGTATGGTTTTAACAAAGTCTTGGAGATGGCTACTATGCCTGGTTGGTTCTGGTTAAGCCAGGCATGGAAGTTAGTTACTTTATTTTGTAAACTTTGGGCATTTAGAGTAACTAATTTAAGGCTTTTGAGGCTGGCAGTTGTGATGGTTTTTGGAGGGATGGTGGTGTTGATGGAACTAGGTCCAGGGTTAGGGTGTATATCCAAACACGGGAGGCAGGAGATGAGGTGAAAGGAAGATTCCTTTCACCTCATCTCCTGCCTCCCATGTTTGGTGTTTCTTTGGATAGTGTTTAGGGTGTATATCACCTGCTAGAAGTAGGTGGATGAAGAGAGAAGGTAGTAAGTGGTTAGGTTTTCCTTGTGAGTGCAGGGGATGATATGGAAGAGGTTTAGGGAAGTTATGTTTTGCTACTGTGAGAAAGATCTTTGGTTTAAAATAGTAGAGGTGGTTGGGCTGGACTAATGAGGCTGAGATGGTGTGGAAGTGAGGTATTGTAAGGGTGAGATGGGGGCTGGGAGAGGTGCAGTGGAATGTGAGAGAAGGGTGAAGAGAAGTGGAGAAATAGGAGGTAGCATGGAAAAGTAGAGTTAAAGTTAAAGTTAGCAAGGTATTAGTGGGGGTTAGAATGGTAGGTGGTGAAGAGGAGTTCATAGTGAGATGGTATAGGTGTAGAAGATGGAGTAATAGTGAAGGGGAGGTAGAAGGTATGGAGTGAACAAGGGGAGAGGAGTAGAGTAGAGGGATTTGTATAAGGGGTGTGGTTAATTGAAAGGTGGGTCTGAGAGGAGGAGGGGTAGAGAGAGGAGGACTATGTGTGGAGGGGAAGAGGAGGGGAGGTCACTTCTGGCAAGAATAAATGCAGGAGTACTGGGGGCAGGTGAGATATGGGGGCAGGGTAGGGAAGTGGAGTGAGCCCGCAGGGCTAACGGAGCAGGTAGAGCCAAGAGAGGAGAATCCTGCTGGAGAAAAACAATCTGTGAGAGAGGCTATGGACAAAGGCTAGTCCTGCTGAACTGGGTAAGCGTCGATCTAGGGGAAACACTAAGGGCAGGGCCAGAGAATGACTGGTTGGGAAATAGAATAATTATATTAGTAGCTCATGCGATGTAATTTAGGAAAGTAGCATAAGTAGAATACATAGGAGAGCTTTCTTTGAAGTTTAGTAGCAGGGATGGCACCTGGGTAGAATGGACCGTGGGTTTCTGACTGGGTTCCCAAGGCAGGTAGGTCACAGTTTAAACAAAAACGGGTAGTTCAGGGTGTCCGTTCAGAGATGGCAGGAGAGCTTACTTTGAAGTTTAGTAGCAGGGATGGCACCTGGGTAGAATGGCGGTGAGATGAGCAGCCAACCGCAAGACCATTTAGGTGCTGTGGAAACTAAGGGGAACAATTCAGAAAACATGACCTCAAGCTGAACGCCAAAAATGCATCATCATCCCTTTTGGTGAGAGTGATGTCCCCACCTATTATCACATTAATAACAACAACCTAAGAATGCAATCAGTTGTGAGGGATTTGGGCACCCAGGTTGATAGCAAACTGACTTTTGACCACCATGTTGCTTCTGTTGTATGGAAAGCTTTCTACATGGCCTACCTTATAAGTAAGGGTATCTCAGCCAGGGACAAGGAGGTCATAACACCCCTGTATTCTTCCCTTATAAGGCCAATTATTGAGTACAATGCCTCCTTCAGCATGTACCTTGCAAAACACATGCAGCAGCTGGAGAGACCACATAGGTTCCTCACCAGGAAAATCCAGGGCCTCAAACATCTACCCTACACAGACAGGCTAAAAGCTCTGTCCCTCTACTCAGTTTCATACAGACTCTTCAGAGGTGATCTCTGAATGGCATACAAATCAATCTCAGACCCCACCTTGATGGGACTGCTGCATATTCGCAAGTCGAGCTCCACTCGAGTAACCCACAAAAGTGACCTTAATCTGGTCTGTGACATCAATAGGACTTGCTGGTGGGACAGATTTGTGTCCCAGAGAGTCCCTCATCTGTGGAATAGACTCTGTCTCCACATCAAGCACTGTACCTCATTATCCCTTTTTAAGTGCACAATAACTGGATGGGAAACCGAAAATATACCCCTGGGATTCCACCTGCATCCCTGCTGGACAGGGGCTTTGGGTGCTGACTTGTCTAAACATGGGCTAAACTCTTAGCTGGGCTTATAAGGACAGAAACAACATGAACAGTAGAAACATTCACAATTTTAATAAAACAAGAAGGCAAATACATTTTTTACATAACTATATTCATCTTCTTTGAATGTTACTTCATTCATTAAAAATTCTTGCATAAGCTGTATATAATGATTCTTGTCAAACAGAACAGCAGCTCCCCCTTATCTGCCTGTTTAATAATTAAATCTTTTCCACTTTCCAATTTCCTTAAAGCTAAACTCTCATTATATGACATTATAAAACCTATATGGTTTCTTATTTTCATATAATTGTCTGAGTTCAGTTTTACACAATTTGTAAAATGCTGTTACAACGGGAGCACTATACGGAATAAATGTACTACTTCTCTTACAAAGTTTTCTGTTGTCCATAGTAGAGTCTTTAAATGCCATTTTTAGATTTAAATTTCTGGTGAATAACATCAAGTCTATTAATGCTTGCGATATATCATCACTTCCACTAGGTATGAACTGAAGCCCTTTATCAAAGACCTCCTTCTCCGCCTCTGTCAGCATATGACTTGAAAGGTTAACATTTGTTTTTACAGTATCTGTTTTGGATGTGCTGCTTTGTTTTGAACTTGAGGGCTGTCGTTTTTCCGTTTCAGCGATTGTGAGCATTGCTCTGGTCTCCCTCTGGATGCTGACCTCGACTTCACTTTGATTTTCTCTGGTAGCTTCACCTTTACTGGTTTGAAGAGTTTGGTAAAATCTTCCTTCGATTTTGCATTCACGCTCGCTATGCTGCTTTTCCCATCATTATTATCAGCTGCACCCACGCTACTCGTATTAGGATACTCTAGACTTAATAACTTCTGGTTTACCTGCTGCTGGGTCTGATTGGTCAAACCATCACCAGTAGGTGCCCTTAGTTCCAATGTTAATGATTTGCTTATCCTCCCAGTTGCCCTTTCGCCATTGGTTATTTCCATCCAGGCCACTCCATCACCGAAAGTATCTAGTAATCCAAAGCTCTTAATTTTTTTATTATTTACTTTATTCACCTGGTTTTTAGGCCATGAACTGGATTATTTTGCAAGCAAACTACTGGTGATGTTTTGACCAATCGGACCCAGCATTCATCTTCAGACATCTGGTATGAGAGAGACACTGAGAAAATGGGTAAGAAGTACACACTGGAGCTGTAGATCAGCTCAGGGAGATGTGACAAAAAAGATGGTAATTTGGGGGAAAAGGTGAAACAAAAAATACACTACAAGGATGATTTATGTCTTCTTAAATAGTTGCAGTGAAGAAAGGTTTAGGAAAAAATGTTCAATCAGTCAGGAAGAGTTCTCTTTCTTTTCTGAAACAGGGAAAAATGAGACATCCTGAAGGGAAAAAGGGTTCACAATGGAGGAACCTAAATTAAAAACCTGCGTCCTGTGGAGAATGACATGGACAGTATCGATAAAGAAATATTTAAAATAATTAGCACATTAGTGGATTATTTGCCAGCAATAATGAAGGAATGAAAAATCTGGAAGAATTACTTTCAAGACATGCAGATGAAATGACTGGACTGTAGTCCAAAGAAAGAAAGGCAATGAGCAAACTGGTTTAGGGTGAGCTAAAGCATGATGAACTGCAACAAAACAGCATCAATTTACAGGGTTTATTGAAAACAGAGAGCATTATGTTCATGGTTATTCTGGGGCAGGTGGAGGAAGTAGACGGAAAGACTTTTCACACAGAAATGTCTGCAAGATCAGACATAGATTCTGACTGAAGAAATCTTGAAAGACCAGACACATGGCCTACAAATCAAAAGCAAACCAGACCTGTGATAATAAAACTCCAAATGTACACATTAAAAGGATAAAATCTTTACCAAATTACGGCTAAAAGGGGCAGTCTATAAAGATGGGAATATGAAAGTATATGCAGACAATGACTGCTCCATTCAGACATGTAGGAGGAGAAATACTTTTATGCCAGCTATTAAGAAATGTTACTACATCAACATTAATTTAGAAATTGCAGTATTGCAAACATTTTATTCTTTTGGTGCTAAAATGTACATCGATCTAAAGCAAGCTCTGGAAGAATTGAATAAAGAAAGCAAAGACCTGAGGAAACTGATTCGAGCCCAAGTCTTCCATCCAAGAATGGTGCTAGACTTAACAGTGTGATCCAACCAGCTAGGGAGAGGATGCCTCTTAACCTGTTCCCTATATTTTAAAGAAAGATGAAAGGCAAAACCAAAGAAATGAGAGCCTTTATCAAGAGAATGGCAAAACAGGAACAGGGAAAGAGATCCTAGAGGAATCAGACAAGCAAACAAAATGGGGAAGTGGCTAGTAAAGTGATTGGACAGCTCTGCTGTTTGTTCCACACTTGTTAAAGTGAGCTCCACATCTGGATATTAAAACAAAAAAAGCTATAAAGCAGAGATGCTCTGATAGGTGCGTAGATATCATTGGCTAAAATGCATGCATTTATTTTGTATGTTCTTATGTTTTAAGTCAAAGGAAGGAAGTAAAAAGGATACTGAATATGGTGATTGGTGATTGGGTGTTGGTTAGCTTCTGAGATGAGACATCATGTTAAAATCAGTTAAATATTAGTTTTGTCATTGCAGGAGGAATGGCATAAATTGGAAATGTGAACTCTTTTAGTATATTCCTAGGAGAGATGAAGACCTCTTCCCATTGGAAATCACTTTTTGATTTTTTTGTCAGGGTTCCAAATAGGGCAGATTGGAAGTGCTATGAGTAGCACTCAGTTATGTCTGTTTTGTAGAGTTTGGCGGAGATCAGATGAAAAGGGGAGGAATCAGAGGGATGCATGAAACTGGCTGTGGCAGTGGACTTCTGAACACAGTCAAAGTTATGCAAATGCAAAAGAGCTGCCTATAACAGCTGGACAGTCAAGGAGGTTAATATTTCATCAAATAATTAATAGAAAGAGTATCTTAAAGTGATACTGGTGGTCACATAACCGTTACGTAGAGAATGTACTGAGATGCACAAGCAGACAGGATTGAGGATCATACTTAAAGAAAATGTAGGGAAAGAAAGATCAGAGAAAATTAATGAAATAATAAAAAAAAGATGAGTGTGAAAAGAAATGGTGGACGAGACCAGTGTAGAACAATGAGGAAAAGCGTTAGGAGCGAGACTTTTACACCGCAGTGTAGGGTGAGAGAGCAATGATGAACTGGCTTGGTGGCATAGAACATAATTACAGTGAGTTAGGGCATAAGAAGGAGGTGATATACCTGCCTCAGGTGAGTGCTAGCTCATGTGGAAGGCAACAACACAATAGGTTAACTAAAGAATGTAGATATAAGTTTAGCTAAGGGGAGTGATGAGGGGTTTTGGCAAATTACAGGACATTCATACAGCCGAGGATAGTGCAGAAGACTTAAAAAGGTAGATGAGATGCAAGTAATTGGGACGCAAACACAAGTTGTTGCAATTGAGGACAAATCTGATAGGAAGCCTGATTAGACTGGCGGTATTAATAAATGGAACACTGCAAAAAAAAAAAGGAAATGTTTAAGGAAACAATGAAAATATTGGTATGGAATGTCTCTGGACTAGTGGATAAAAGAACAGTAGACAGGATTCTAGCATTTATTGCGAACGCAGCACACAAGTAGTGATGTTACATGAGCAGGAAGGAACATGAACATTTAGTAAAGAAGGAGACTGTATCTGGTTGGTACACAGGATTGGAGGTAGAAAGGAAAAGGAGAGTGGTGACTCATGACAGAAAGCTAATGATAGAGAGAGTGTGACAGGAATGTTCAAAAAGGTATGTAGTGATAAGAGGCAGATGGTGAAGAAAACAGATGATGATTGCCAATGTCTATGTCACCCCAACAGCTAAAATAAAACATATCATGCTGATAACAGGTAGCAACGTAGCCTTTGAACCAGGGATATTGAAAACAGCAGGAGATGTAACACAATGGGAACTAGAGAAGTGAGTGGCAAAGCCAAGAACGACAAGGATTCATATGGAGAGTAGGTATTTAGGAAGATAAATGAAAATATTTGGGTTGGCATATGTAAAGATGTAGAAAAAAGCCACCATAGACTTGAACTAGATTAGATGGATATTATATCTCTAAAGAGAGCATGCATATTTTATATTCTGTTATGTTATCTCCTATAGTTATGTCAGACAATGTACCACTTTGGGTTACAATACAAAATAAGGGCAAGATGACAGGGCAGAGATACTGTCACTTTTCAACATACGTTTCAGGGAAACATAGGTTTAGGGACTGGCTAGAACAAAAAATGATAGAAAATGTTGGAAGGGATAATTTCTAGTCATAAAATAATATTATAGAAACTGTAAGACTTAAAGGGTTAAAATTAAACAATTAACTGATGTGAAGCACTGCTCTCAGAGGTACAGAACGTTAAAGTAATACAGAAAAGAAAAAGGGTGGGAGATGCAAATAACTGAGAAGAACAGCTAGAACAGCCAAAGAAGGCATGATTGATTTCTTAGAAAATTTTAATAATCATTGGGCCAGGGCTTTGAAACGCATGATTTTGAGTATCATGCCAAGACAACCAAATTTTTATCACAGCGGCTATGGTAATAAACAGTAGGGTGGATGATTCTTTCCATGTCTACATTTCTCATTTTTATAGAGGCCAAACCAAATGAAAAAATTAATGTAGTGGTGGCATACTACGTGAATTTATATAGGCAGGGTCGCTGACATGGATACAGAAAAGATGAAGGGATATTTGGGGAACTTAAACTTAAATTAATTAGATCTGGATGAAGAAAGAAGATTAACAACCAGGTATAGATGAAATATACTATTATGACACACACGACTGAAGTTACATGGTATTTCAACAGAAATATGAAAACCAGCAGAAAGTACAGTGATAAATATTTGGGCATTATTACTATCAAGCAAAAACGGCTGTAGGTAAAACCAAGGTGCATAAAAACATGAAGTAAGAACAAAAGAACAATGCACCAAGGTAGCACACAATAGCGTCTTTAATAAAATAAACAAAAGAAAACAGTGGTAAGCGCTTTCGCAACACTCAGTTGCTTCTTCAGACAAAATGTTAAAACAGCTCATTTCTTAAATACTCTTGAAACCAATTAGCATAATTAGTGATGTCATACCTGAAGGAGCATTTAAAGGCACAGACAAAAACTAAACATAAATCAGATAAAATACATAACATAAGCTTCTACTAAGCATAAAAAATCTTTTTAAAAAATCAATTATGTAAAATTCATTCATAAGAGGCAATAAATATTATGCTTAAAATTATTTGTGTTTAAGGCGTCTGGCTTTCAAAAAAGGGACCAGAGATGTGGTACCATTAAGACCTGGAAATTTGTCTGCATTAAGCTTCATTATCCATTTTTGTTTACAACCTTCAGTAATACTTTCTATATCCCCTCCTCTTAAATTTTTATGTATCTGTTGTAAGACAAAAAACTAGAAGGAATGTGAGGGATCAGTGTTCATGACATGATTAGCTAATGCATTTGTATGTTTTCTATTCCTGATATCACGAAGATGTTCCAAAATTCTATCTTTAAAAGATCTATTAGTCTTGCCAACATAGAAAACAGGACATATCTTGCAGAAACCATAATAAACCACATCAGTACTTTTACAATCAGCATATGTATGGGAATACAGATGGAACTGTTTTGTTGGATGAGTATATGTATTTGTGCTATAAATGTAAGGACATGCACTACATGACCTGCATGGATAAGGTACCCTGACGTGTGGAAAGAGAATTTGGCTTGTGTGTCTCTCTATTACAAAGATGCTGTTTGAGTGATTTATTATTCCTAAAGCTAAACTGTGGAATGCTAGTGGTAATAGCATTTAGATTAGGTACTTCTTGCAAAAGGTGCCAGTGTTTCTTAACAACATCAATATATTGGCTTATGTTGCTGGCAAACTGAAACGCTACTCTAAACTCATTAATAGGCAAGGTACCATTGCTATTAGTAGTAGGATTATCCATGGCTGGATTAAAATAGGGTCTGCATTTTGTGTGCCTCAATTTCCAGGCATCAGAGACTGTTTTATCAATCTCAGTAGTATTATAGCCTCTTTGGAGAAAATCACATTTGAGATTACTAAGTGCTGCATGTGCATCCTCATCATTGTTGTGTAATCTCAGGGTCCTGAATACTTGCCCTTTTAATACATTTCTTGGAATATGTCTGGGGTGCATGCTTGTTTTATGCAGATATGTATTTTTTCTAGTAGGTTTGTGGTAAACTTGACTCCTTAGATTGTTTAGATCAGATTTAGTCAAATGTACATCAAGAAAATCAATATTTTCAGCAGAGATCTGATATGAAAATCTTAAACAATCAGTAGTAGTATGTAAGTAAGTCACAAAGGATGCAAAATTCAAACCATCACCTTTCCATAACATAAAAATGTCATCCACAAACCGTACATACCATAATACTTGTTCTATAAAGGGATTTTGGCTGGAAAGAACAAATGTTTCTTCCCAACAAACTAAAGCTAGGTTGGCGTAGCTATTGGCACAGGGGGTACCCATGGCCACACCAACCTTTTGCAAAAAGAACTGTTCCTGAAATGTCATAACATTATTTTCCAATATGATTTCTAGCAAGCTACATATTAATTGAACTTTATTGTTCATAAAACACCTGTTAGTTGTAAGAAATTCTCTAATCATCTCAATACCCCATAAGTTGGGAATGCTGGTGAACAAAGACTCTATATCCATAGTAATCAATACAAAGTCCATATCTATTTCAATACTGGCCATTCTGTTATGTAATCTTTCGAGAAACATCTTGGTGTCTCTTAAAATGGTATGACAGTTATCCAGCAGACCATGTAAAGTGTCCTCAACAAAAACCGAAAGGGGCTCGGTACACCAACCGGCCCCAGACACTATAGGTCGCATAGGTGGTAAAGTCAGGTCTTTATGGATCTTCAGTAAGCCATAAATTTTAGGGACAACTGGTTTTAAAACATTAAAATATTTAAACAATGACTCATCTATTAATCCTGTAATAAGTAAATCAAAAAGTAAAAATGAAATTTTATCAATAATAGCATTAACTGTGATTTTAGAGATAGGTAGATATGTATCATTATTTAATAATAATTTATGCATTTGCTGTATATATAACTGTTTGTCTAAGAGGACAACACCACCTCCCTTGTCAGCTTGATAGAAAATGTTGGAAGGGGTAATTTCTAGTCATAAAATAATATTATAGAAAATGTAAGACTTAAAGGGTTAAAATTAGGCAATTAACTGATGTGAAGCACTGCTCTCAGAGGTACAGAAGGTTAAAGTAATACAGAAAAGAAAAAGGGTGGGAGATGCAAATAATTAAGAAGAACAGCTAGAACAGCCAAAGAAGGCATGATTGATTTCTTAGAAAATTTTAATAATCATTGGGCCAGGGCTCTGAAACGCATGATTTTGAGTATCATGCCAAGACAACCAAATTGTTATCACAGAGGCTATGGTAATAAACTGTAGGGTGGATGATTCTTCCCATGTCTACATTTCTCATTTTTATAGAGGCCAAACCAAATGAAAAAATTAATGTAGTGGTGGCATACTACGTGAATTTATATAGGCAGGGTCGCTGACATGGATACAGAAAAGATGAAGGGATATTTGGGGAACCTAAACTTAGATTAATTAGATCTGGATGAAGAAAGAAGATTAACAACCAGGTATAGATGAAATATACTATTATGACACACACGACTGAAGTTGCATGGTATTTCAACAGAAATATGAAAACTGGCAGAAAGTACAGTGATAAATATTTGGGCATTATTGTTTAATAATACCCTAAGAGGTGGAGAGAGTCCCCCCTCCAGCAGAAGGTGGTGGTAGTGGTGATTCCCAAAGAATGGAAATACTTGACATGCCTGTGGTCATATAGACATTTCTCAGCTTAAATTCTGATTATAAGGCACGTATGATGATATTGGCAAGAAGACTGGCAGCTGGCCTAAAAAGAATATTCGAATCTGGGCAATGTGGCTTTATAGAGGGAAGGCAGACCAAGAACATGCTGTGTACAGGGAAAAAGCACTATTAATAAGTTCAGATGCAGAAGAAGCCTTTGATGGGGTAAGCAGGAAATTTTTGGAAGCGTTATTAAGGGAAGTGGTATTCACAGAAATGTGAAAAAAATTGCTACTCCAGATATATAAGGAATTCACAGCTTTTCTGGAGTATGAAAGTGAATTGTCAGAACCAATGGAAATGCACAGGGAAATCAGGAAGGAATGTTGGCTTTCCCCATTACTTATTTGTAATATATTTCGAGCCCTTGGCAAGGGACATTAGAACATCAGACATAGCTGGCTATATATGTAGGGTCTTACTTGGGGAAAATACCCATGTGTGTGGATGATGTAATTATCTATATAACAAGCCCTAAGAGACACCAGGAGTTGTATGAAAAATCAAAAGACCATATTGCACTATCTGTGTACAAAATAAATGATACAGAATTGAAAGCTATAGTTTTGAATTATGCAGCCACCCATGATTTGGTAGAATATAAGGTACTTGGAAATTTGAAATTCACCAGGAACCAAGCAACAAACAGATGAAAATTAAGATGCAGCCAGCTCAATGAGGGAAAACTGAATTCTTTATTACTCACACAAAAGATTTAGCACTTTCATCTGGTGTATAACAAAGAGACTTCATTAGAATCTGAGAAATGATTTAGTTTGAAAGGATTTATTCTAACTTTTGCCTGTTCAGCCCTTTTACAGAGGTGTGCTCAGTCATGTAGTTTTGAGGCACTTTAACTGAAATGGATGTTCCACTTGTATATGTAAAAGTCCATTCTTTTAAAATTGTTCCCCTACTATGGCCCAATACATTGTACTATTATTTGCTGTGTTAGACTAGTGGCCTACCTTGGTAGAAGTAATACAGGAAAAAAAACACTATAGATGCTGATGGAGAAAATAAAAACTCTGAAGTATTTTAGAATTATAAGACTCAGATAAAGTTAATTTTATTATTTTTAACCTTACAGATGGATTACTTTACTTTAGATTTCACTATGGTAATGTGTTCTAGTGGGAGGTTTATTACTGACGAAGTTTATTTCTGTTTGTAACACCATTTTTGCTTTTCTTCACATTTCCCCACTCTCTCTGGTGCCACACTAACACTATAATATTCACCTTGCGATTTCTACTCTGCATGCCATCACCACAGAATAGTTTTAATAATAAATGGTTGTTTATTTTTTTCTGTTAACTATAATTAATTTTACCAGCATGTAATATTCATTGTTTATTTCCATCTGTATCTTCAGTCTAATTAACGTGTAACTGTCGATTCATTGTTAATTTCTGTCTGTATTCTCAGTCTAATTAATGTGTGACTGTTGCTGTACCCAGACAGCTTATCCCAATTGAACTGCTACCTGTTTCTGGTTGATGGCAACCAAGCCTGTCTGGTCTAAGCAAAATTAATATTGTTTCTCTTGTTGATGCAATCACATCTGCTTTCTCTAAATAATATTCATATGACTGCATTTGCTACTGCTGCATCCTTGCTATTGGATTACTTTGTCTCTCTCTGTCTTTCTTTTCAAGTTAATCTCCTTTCTGTTGTCAGATCTCATATGTACTGCATGCTATTCTATTCTTAAACTCTCATTTCAAGAGGTTCCTGCCTTTAACCTATATCAGTCTTGCAGTACCCCTATTGAAATTCCACCTTCACTAACCCTCTCTTATCAACTATTCTACCTTTCTGCTCTGGCTGTCCTGCTTGTCCCTCCTTTGCCTTTCTTTTCTAGGTCCCTTCCTGATCTTCCCTCAGCTTTGATGCAATGCCTGTTGGTGGGGTGCTGTCCTATCTAATTCCATCACAAACTATCTCAGATGTATTTGTTTTTTCTTATCTGTTACTCCCCATCTATCTAACATTTTATTAATGCATGTAATCAGATAGAACATTCTGAATGTTTTTATATCACAGTTAATCTTCTATTACCCTAACACCTTAGCTAGTTCTATTGCTACATGGTTCTCTTGTTTATAGGTTTATAGATAGGTTTATAGATTAGTACTAGGCTAACTGATGATGTAGGCATTTTTTAGGGCTTGAATTCCCTTTTTTCTCTGTCCTGTCATTATAAAGAGCTGGAATGAATCTTTCCCCACTGAGGAGATTGCCCAACATTATTTGAGGAGGATTAGGCTTCATTTACCTGTCATTGCCTAGCTGACAACATAGCAGTTATATCACAAAGAGCTGCTTAAGTAAATCTCAAATAATTATAAGCAACAGTTAATATGTTTTTTCCATCTGTCTGAAGCAAATCATACTTATTTTATTTTATTTTATCAAACGTGAAGTGAAAAGCAAACCGAGAGGTAAATCTTCCGTTGTTAAAGAACAAATAACTATAAACAGAACAAAACCTTGCAACAGAGCGAACCAGGCAAAGTCCAAGTCAATAAAACACAAAAACAGGTAGTCCAATGATGAAACCACGACAAGTCCTCAGGTAAAACAAATAATCCACAGGAAATTTATTAAAAGATGGTAAGTGCTTTCGCAGTAGAGCTTCTTCAGACCAAATACAAACAAATAAAAATAACACTCTATATATAAGCACATAGAATTAAGCTCTCTCCAATCAACGAACTACATTAATTAACCTCATAAACTTGAGCACATTCATCTTAAAGGGATGACTGCCTCTCCAAGTACTACAAGGGTATCTAAAATAAAAAAACACATAAGCAGTACCTCACATACTTAAAATATATATGTACACAAGGATATAAACATATAAATGTTCTGCCTGCATATAACTAAAAAGGCACCATAAAAAACAAATAAATAATCATAAGAAAAAAATAATTTATGTAATCTCCTTTTCTTTAACAAGGGTCTAATGGAAGCCCTTTCATTTAACCCTTTTCCTCTGTCTGCACAAAGTGTAATGATCCAACAAGTCTCCCTATGCTCAGTATGTATGTTAATGTCGCCTTCCCTGATACTGGGTAAAATGACCTCAATAACTCTAAAATTAAAAGTATGAGTGGCACCTTGTTCTAAAATGTGCTTATATAGAGAGTGTTATTTTTATTTGTTTGTATTTGGTTTGAAGAAGCTCTACTGCAAAAGCGCTTACCATCTTTTAATAAATTTCCTGTGGATTATTTGTTTTACCTGAGGACTTGTCGTGGTTTCATCATTGGAATACCTGTTTTTGTGTTTTATTGACTTGGACTTTGCCTGGTTCGCTCCGTTGCAAGGTTTTGTTCTGTTTATAGTTATTTTATTTTATGTTTCATGATGACATAGTGACACTATTTTAATCAAATAAAGCAATGTTGCTTTCTATGCTGTCCTGATTTTTGGAAGAGTGGAGACTCCTCCTGTTTGGGTAGCTCCCCTTACTGCTTACCCTTGGGACTGTGTGCCCTTGGTGTGCATCATTTGTGCTAACTGTACAGACATGCAAAATCATTTTTCCTGCATGTGTTTCAGTTTTTTTTCCTTTGGCAAAAAATGAACTTGTTTGGCAATCCATAGAGCCTCACCTTACGGACAACTTACCACTGGTTCCAGGCTGATGATCTGTGCATGTGCTAACTGATTAGTTCCCACCTCCGGTTCCCTAGCCACTCTCCCTATCAATGAGTTTAAGTCATTCCTACCTTGTCCCCAATTCCACAAAAAGTTCTACCCCCTCAAAAGAAACACATCCAAAATACGATACATCTTACAACTTACTGGCCAGAAATGTTTTCACAACTTCCTCACAATTGCACTCACTTCTGTATTCACATCTTTCTCATAATTGCACTCACTTTTGTTCAGTTATCAAACAACCCTTTAGATCTGTGATGAAAGGAGATAATGCCAACACAGCTAGCTGCTATTTTGTAAATAACTATATGTCATTGGTGAGTATTGAAATGATTTATATAAGATGCTTGTGTTACAAATGTATTAGAACTGTATATCATGTGTATATCAAATTGCTTGTACAGACGTGTATGTTGAAAAGGTGTATTTACAAAGTGCTGTTTGAAATATACCACAGTATGCCCTACTGGAAGAGAACAGAAATGTACATGCACTATTGTAACTGTTTAAATGTCTATATTTTAACAATGGAAACTGGAATACAGGAGGTTAACTTCAGAAAAATAACTGAAATTAAATTACTTTATGGCTAGGTCATAAAAGATATGTTTCAGTTTTCAGTGCAGCAAGAGACACAATATCTGTACTAGGAAACTTTCTGTATTGTCTTTAGGGTAAAGTAATTACCAGTCTTGAAAGCATGAAGGAATGCAATTGTTTTATGACTTCCAGCATTTGCCAGAGATCTGAGAAGAACCCCTCGTCTGTATATTTTTACAGGCAGATTCTAAATACTGCCGGCTTCATCAATGGTTGGTTGACCTGGGAAGTAGCAGTCATATGAGAAGAAATTATATAATTCAGCAAACTATCCCAGAAGTAATATTTTAGATATTACTTTGAGAAGTCTCTTAGTGAGACAGAGCATTCTGCATTCTGTCTTGGACCTGACAACAACTAGGAGATCCATTCACCACATCTGCCTTGCCCTATTAGTAAGTTCTTAGATTATATTAAAATTCTCTTAGAGTTAGTCAGGAATATAGTAAAGCTTAGTTTAGATATTTTTCTTTATTTATTTGAGACTGTCCTGCAATGTTGTTTTAAATGTTTCCTGTAATTTTGAACTCTGATGTCACTGTGAATATTTATTTAGTACTGTCTTGTTCTTTTATTATTTATTATTAAATATATTTAAACCTTTCATTGTGGCTGATCTTTATAGTGATATTTAAGTTTTGAGAGTACTTGCATATTTTTGTTGACACTGTCTCTACTTTTAAAATATATAGATTTAAATAGTTACAATAGTGTATGTACATCTCTGTTCTCTTCCAGCAGGGCACCCTGTGGATCAATTTTTAACCTTAGTACTTTATAAAATATCTTTTCAACACACATGTCTGTACACACCTACTCTGATGTATACATGACATACAGTTCTAGTACATTTGTAACACAAACATCTTACATGAAGCATGTTGACATTCCCAAATGAAATAACCAGTTTACCTTCATATTGTCAATCACACATGATCGACAGGGCACTTAATCAAACTGTTTCCACGAAACTGAAACCGCAAAACTTCTCAAATGTCAAAAAAAATATCGAATTTCGACATTTCTGGCCACGCCACACCTCCATACCACTGCAACTATGGGTCAAAAATGGGCAAGGTTTTGCCATTTGCTTATGTGGAATTTGATACTGGAGACATTCGCACGTCGGTATTCACGGAAGCCATTTCGCCCATACTGGGATCGACAATGTAAAGTAAACAGACATAACCATTTACAAAATTCCAGACAGCTGTGCTGGCAGTATCTCCCTTTGTTACACTTCTATACAAATCATGTTAATATTCACAAATGACATATAATTATTTACATAATTCCAGACAGCTGTGTTGGTAGTATCTTTTTTCATGATAGTAATTTTTCTGTTTTTTTTTCTATCCCTTGTGTAAAGAAAAACAGAATCCAGGATTCAATAAACTCAATTTAGGCTTCGTGTGAAGCCTACATGGAGTTTACATGTGTGGATGGTGAGCAGCAAACTCATGCTGCGCACCTCATTTAAACGTACATAAGTGAGGTTTATTGGCTGGCAGTAATATTGCTGGACAGATAACCATGTAAGTGAACATGGATAGCAATCCTGTTTAAATCATAGCACTGAAGGTCTGTGGGTTTGTGCGGAATGCCACAATGATCACCAGGACTTCACAGATAGCTCTCAGTCTCTTAGTGTAAGACATCTGGGCAAAGGCCAACATAATGGGGTGACAATGACCCAAAAATAGGGACATATTTGACATATTTGCCCTACAGATGTGCTAGAATAACTAGGGGTTGCAGTAAGATACATGTTCTGAAGGATTTGAAATCTGAAACTCAAATGTCTGTAATTATTGAGTCACATCAGTCTTGAGATCATCCCAGTGATATGGCAGAAGGCCACAAATTTGATAAGGAACATATCTGGACATTTGTTGAAAATCTGGACAGTTGAGAGGTATGATAATTATGTTAAATATATGATCCAAACACAGTACAGGACAGTGAGTCTACAGTGCAGAGTATTGTGAAATCCCATTTGTGGCATTCTGTACTGAAGTTGTGTAAATGATCTGTAATGGTACATGGACTGCCATGTAAAATAATCACTTGGGGGAAGTGTGTATATTGAATAGGGACACACAGATGAGTTGTAGGAATGAACACAGGGAAAGAGGACAGGTGAAACAACCTAATGTACAGCAGATGAGGGCATGTCAGTGGAAGACATTTGTAGCAGCAACACCAATCTCATATCAATATGGTACAGTAGGGACAGCATAATCAAAATGTGTATTATGTGACTGCCACACAAGGTGACATAACAATTGGGAATATGTCTGTGAGAGAAGCATCCTTACATGAATAATGCAGAAGACATCTATCAGGGATCTGACATACAATTGGGGTAGGGTGCATATTGTGAATCTATGCAAACTGATTTGCCTGAATATGAGTGTAATGTCAGCAGAGGTCTCCAACAAGTGGGACACAGGTAAAGGCTCATGGACAACATTAAAAGAAGCAACCTTAATCTTGGACTATATCTGAATAATACCATCAGTAATCTGATGCTTCTGACATATGTGGTTTAGAGTGATCAGAAATGATTCTACACAAACATTTGCACAACTATTATGATACACCCACACTCTATGAGGGTACCCACCCACACTGTCCTGGCACTGTAACATCTGTTGGAGGCATTATAAGAGATACTGCTATACCTGTATATGACATTATGATCAGTACAGGTTAGCTGAATGGTGTGCATGGCATAATATATGGCACAATCCACACTGTCACGAATGTTATTCATTCCATTAATGTTGTCATACACTTATGTATGTACTGTGTAGATCACCAGAACAAGTAGCACACATGCATCTTGTGTAACAGCTTGATGGGGGGGGGGGTCCACACCATCAGACAGTAATGTTTATGCCACAAAAATAATACCTAGGTATGGCCAATAAGCTGTGTGACAGCTCATTGTGACAAAGGTGCTACACTTCAGTTGCACATCAGTGGAAGATGTGTAGGAAGGTATGTGAAAAAGGGTGCATTGTACTCCATTAATGGTGTGATGAAGGCCGGGAACTGTGGAGGTATTATGGCATCTGATGTGGATGTCCTTCACATACCCAGTACTTGTGTTACATACAAGGGAGTAGTCAGCACTGTGACTACTTGTTGGTGGATGTTCCACTTACCATCTTCCCCAAGACAGAGGTAACAAACCTATTATCTGATTATAGGGTGTGATGTCCACATTATACTTGGGTTGTGTGTTTGTTTTACTGACGTAACAAATTCCCCAATGTTTTCTTGTCATTGCAGGTGTTGTCATGGCTGTGGCAGCAGTATTTGGTGTGTATTGATACTGTCTGTATTATACTAATGTCACAGTTGGAGTCAATGATTGCCCACAGTCTGTAGTTCTTCAGGCAGCTGTTTGAACACAGGATGTGTATGTCATCTGTGATGTCCATTGCTTTAATGGACAGGAATGGGCCTAGCAGGCAGCCCTGAGGTATGGACCTGATCACTGGATCTGAGATATAGGTCACTTCCCACATTTAGACATAGATGCCATGTATGTGATCCACTGGTCCACCCACTTGGTGAGATAGCTGTTTATGGCCACATATGACAGTGCTGATTGAATACCACAGTGTAGATTTGTGTCAAATGCCTTGGCCTGGTCAAGTTTAAGAGGATAACAGTGTTGTCATTATGCATGCCTTCACTGACATCTATTAGATGTGACAGACATGATGTAGCATTAACAACTCAGGTCTGCTGCACACAGTCAGGATATTACTAGTGTCCATTTAGAAAAGGTCCATGATAAGATGTTAGTCTACCTCACACTTGAGTGTAAGGATATGTCTATACATGCATGCATCAGGTGCTGTTCCCACATCTCAGAAGGGTACATGTTGATGTACACCCTTCTACAGGAGCATAGCCCATGTGGTGGGTATGTTGAAGTGTGTATTCAACTGTATCAGGAAGGTGTATGTTCTGAGACATGCCATAGGTGATCTGTGATGTTGTTACAGCCCACTGATTCTGTGTGATAGGCATAGATAAAGATAAGACAGTGCATACTGCCTAGGTTGATCTGGCCTAGGATTTTGACACAATCCCCCACTTGGGTATCATTGAGAAACTCTCACAGCTAGGGATTAACCCTTATGTCACTAGATGGGTAACCAATTGGCTCACCGACAGAATACATACTGTGAAAGTTAGTGAATCAATGTGTAACAGTAGTGTTGTCACTGTTGGCATACCCCAGGGATCTGTGTTTGGCCCTTTACTGTTTGGAATCTATTTCTCGACAGTTAAGACTAAAGTATATGGCCTTTGGCTTACCAGGTTTGCTGATTCTTGCATATTCGGTCCAGTCACTAACATACTACAGGAGTTGCTAACACAGACAAATGATTGGTGACAAAGCCACATGATCTACAAATAAATGCAGAAATATGTCTTTATTTTGTCCTTCTGAAAAGTGGAATTCCATGCTAATTGCAGTACTGACAACAGGCCTGCTATGCTGAAACCCAGTGATTCAAGTGCTGGGAACACATGTAGATAGCAATTTGAACATCAACCGCCAAGTGTCCACACTGATATTCTAGCCTATGTTGTGCACATCATAAGTTACGCCATCATATTCAGATCTTAGGATTGAATAATGGCACTGTACTTGAACGTCATCAGAACACTAATAGAGTATAATACTCTCTTTTGCATGTACCTCACCAAACACATGCAACAGCTGGAGAGACCACAGAGGTTTCACACCAAGAAAAAAACATGCCATGATGTATGCGGATAGATTGAAAGCCATGTCACCATAATCTGTATCATATAGGATGAGGTGACTTCTGCCGAGCCTCCAGGCCAGTCTCTGACCCTGCCCTGGTAGGAATAGTGCATATCCACAAATCAGATATAGCTGATAACATCAGCAATATCTATTGAGGATAATATGCTAATAACAGTGCCCCACATTCTGGTGTAAAAGGCTCTCTGTAATGTCACACACACACACACACACACACACACACACACACACACACACTTAACTGCAGTGAGAATAGAACCCCTACTTATCTAAGTAAACATATTACAGAGCTTTATGTTTAAGGCAAGTGCCACAGCACAAGTCTGACTTAAGTGTCTGAGACTACACTTTATAGCTGATGACAGTGGTGTCTGTTGAGTAGAATATGATAACAGTGCCCCACATGCTGGTGTAAAAGGCTCTGTGTAATGTCAAGCAAGAGCACAAATACACACACACACACACACACACACACACACACACACACACACACACACACACACACACACACACACACACACACACACAGCTGGCTGCAGGAAGAATATAAATACCCCCCTATCAAAGAACACAGACACAGAGACTATAGCACTTTATGCAAGCACCATACACACACACACACACACACACACACACACACACACTTGAATGCAGTGAGAACAGAACCCCTACCTATTTAAGTACCCAGACTACAGAGCTTGGTACTTTATGCAAGTGCCACAGCACAAGTCTGACTTTTATAAGACTGCAGGTCAAATTACAGTGGATGACATCAGCAGGGCATGTTGGAAAGAATATGTTGGGAGGCCTGCCTATGTTCATAGCTTCATAGGAGGTTACTAGCCCAATGACCATGGGGTGTTTACAATCCTAGCCAGTTAAAAACACAAGTAACTTTATTGAGCATAGTTAGATGGTCATAGTTAACAGTGCAATTTTGTGATCAGCTTCAATGGGCCCTGTCCATGAGGGACATAGGTGCCATCTTAGGGTGACTTTACAATCACCCATCCAGTTGCCAAGGTTGTGCTTGAATAGGGTCATTGAGGAGCACTGCTTCACATACAGGGGTAGCCTATTACACAGGAGTGACAATCACTGAGAGATATGTCTCCCCAGCATGTTCTGATTATACCGCAGGCTAGGTTTAGATCCATGGAGCAAGTAATTCTTGTCCTATCTGATTTGCAGATGTCCAGTTTTTCTAGTAGGGCCGGGTTTGAGATTGATCTCTAGGCCAGGCACAGGTCACCTCTACAGTGTACAGTGACAGGTCTTTCAGTCTTTCCGTATATGTTATGTTTCTGAAGCCCTGGATTCTCCCAGTCACAAACATCTATGTTTTCTCCAGTTTTTGGAGTTATCTGGTGAGGTACAGCCAGAAGGGAGCATTGTACTCAATTAGTAGTCTGATAAGGGTAACATATAGCAGAGCTATGACATCCCTGGTCTTGCATGTGATTGCCTTTTTTATGAGGTGCGCAATGCAGAATGTGTGTCTCACCACTATGGACACACAGTGATTGAAGTCTAGATTGCTATCAGTGTGTGTTCCCAAGTCTCACAATGTTGTGCTTGAGCTTAGAGGGGTGCTATGCATATCATAATTAGCAGGGGTACTTCATTGCCAAAAGGGACAATGAGACATTTTTTGCTTTAAGGGTTCAGTCCATGAATTTGGCACCAGTCATGTGTCTGTGTGAGTCCCTTCTGTAATATGCTAACATAGTTAGTGGAGTCTATATGAATGTGTCCATTTGACAGCCATCTGAAAACTTGGTAAGCCACAGGTCATCTGCCTTTGCCTGGACTTCAGAGAAACTGCTTTCAAACAGTTGAGGGCCCAGCACATATCCTTGTGGTATTCCATTGGTAAGTGGTCTAGTGGTGGAGGTGCAGTCCCCAACTTTGACAGTGTGTGTTCTGTCGGTAAGCCAGTTGCCTATCCATCTAGTAATGTATGGGTTAATCTCCAGATGGGAAATTTACTCTGTGATAACCTGAATGGGGGATAGTGTCAAAGCCTTGGATAACTCAACATAGGCGGCGTGTCATGTTATCCCTCATCCAGGTCTTTGGGGTCAGTATCAAAAAATTCCACTAGATTTAATAATCAAGATCTACCCTGACAAAACCAAAATGGGTCGAGTCAAGAATAGTGAAGGTCACCTGTGTCCCATTGGATAATGTCCATGCTGATTCCTTCCCTAGCCTTGCAGATGAGGCTTTTTAGGCTTATGGGTCAACAGTTCTAGTTCTACATATTACCAGATTGATGTGCATTGCATATCACACATTTGATATTAATTTCTGTAGTGTAGGTGATATATGTGTGGAAAAAGTACTGAGACACCAGGATTGCAGTGCTTGGGGTTAGGCAACACATGGTTGTATTGTAATTGTGTGACATATTGTTAGATAGGGTCTTCAGTTTATGTTTCCACATGTAATTTCATGTCATAGACAGGAAATGGACAGTGAGCAGCAGTAATACATAATAATATTTACTTTTCCATTAAGTGATGAGCAGCAGGCTTGCATGATGGTTGTCAAAGGTTTGTGCATGACAGATACACTTGTTTAATACTTTCCATATTTGCTCGTACTTAAGCAGTGCACAAATGTGAGCATCATTGCGAAGTGTCTGAGAGTTAGTATTGAGCCTATGAAACACACCTGCTGCTTAATTGACTCTGTGGCAGCAGGTGTAAATGCATTGACATGTTTCCTTTTGAGCCCAGATGATACTGGGTTTGAATCCAGGTGTATCTAATACTTTTAAAGACTTTAAATAAACATTGATAATGCGATGACATGAATTCTTTATCATACATGTGTTGCCGTAGCACAGTAGGGTTAAGCGGCATTGTGCAGAGATCACCACAACATTATATCACCATTCACTGTTGCTGTGCATTGGGATGTGATGCAAAACTCTGTGTAAACATACAGCCCAAAAAGTGAAGGGATACATTGCTTTTTCTGCTACTTGTGTGTGTTATGTGTGATTCTATTTTTTGACTAGATTAAAGGTGTTAAAATGGGGTTGACAGGAAAGTGGTGAAATGGGGAGCAAGCAAGGGGAAGAACAAAGGGAAAGCAATACAGGAATGTGCAGGAGGGAGATAGGGAAGAACCATAGCTATCCATTTCGTTAATGGTGTAAACTGAAAATGTGTAGAATGTTAACTGAATCTGGACTGTCACCTCCAGAAAGAGGGGTGACAGCAACAAAAGCATGTTGTATAGCCAATTGGACCAAATTAAGTGCAACAAGAAGACGTGTGTGTGAAATGGACAACTATGTATGGGACGATTTTTTTTTTTGTGGGACAGATGCCCATTTTTTTTAATTCGGTAAGAGGGGACTGCTGGGTATGGGATGTAGGCAGGTCTGTGTCAGTTAAGCTAGGTAAGTGAGTAAGCAAATGCAAACATACAAGACAAACAAGATGAGACAGGGATGGTGATGGACACAAAAGGTTGGGGGACACCATGATTGGGGTGAGGGAGGGGATAACAAGCTCATGGACATCAAGCTTGGAGACAGTGAGAATCAAGTTCTCGCCCACTGGACTGTCATCACCGTCCCCTTACTCCCCTGGTGGTTGGAGTGCTTGACATCTCCTCCTCCTATTCACCATGAAGGAGAGTAGCCTGTCCATCTGGCATAGGTGTACACCAGTGGTGCAATGCACAACCCTATGCACTATCTCTGGCAACTCCTTGAGGGTGATGAAATCACCATATGTGCCACTGCTCCTGGAGGGTACCATTGCACCAGCTTCTGGAGCAGTACTACCTGATGGCACTCATAGTGCAGGGGCAGCAGAGGCAGTGCTGCCAGGTTAACTAACAGATGTGTTGGGCGTCAGTGCTGGAGCTGGTAGAGCGGGGGCAGGCTGATCTACTGGGGCTGGTCTGCTTCACTGCGCTGTGTAGCATTTAGTAATGTGGTACACATGGATGACATGGAGACATTTTGATGATACACAATAGAAAATAAGAAAAGAGAGAGAAATGTTGGGGTGAGAGAAGAAAGAGATAAAATTAGTACCATCATATATGACATACAATTCATTAATACAATTATACAACTCTTTTATCTGAAGTATTACATTTTAGTATATGTCCTAACAGATACACACTATACTACAAATTGCTGAAAGTAATCCTTGAAATGTGCATATATTGCACATATGCATGCTTCAGTTATACAAGTTACAGTTTACAGCAGGGTATTTGTGCCACTAGCATGGAGTTTTTAATTTAATGTAAATATTACTGAAGAAATAACAGTATTGTATAGTTCTGAATCGTGGTATTTGAATCCACAACCTATGACGACAGTCTAATATTGGACTCTTACAATTGGTTTGTGCTACACAGTAATGCATGCATACTTGCTTTTACAGTTGGGATATGCATACTCAATTCAAGTCTATAAAAGAGCAAAAAAAGTTATCTAACTCTTAATGCTACAGTAACATTTCTCTTCTGCTGCATACATATCATTTGCTTCCTTCAGTCTCTTCAGTTGAGCAACATGTGCCTATTGATTGAACTCACGCTTGGTGGAAGCTGGAGAAGGAAGAGAAAAGAACAGAAGGGCATTATGCATACCAGTCTTGCCTATATTTAGCTTTCTAAGTCTTATAAGTACTCTCTTATTGTCATACTAAGACAGCTGCGGGATGTCTGCAGTCTCAAATTCCTGCAACCGACAGTTAAGAGTATCCATTTTTTTCCTGTGTAAGTCATTAAAATGATGCCTACATTACTCTCCAGTGCATGATATACTAGTGACACTGGATACAGCTTGGGCCAAACTATTTCACACCTCAGACTTGTACAGGGACTCACCTGTAGAAGCCTTTGGCTCTGGTGCTTTAAAAGGACTCCAAAAAATATCCATGACACCCCAACACTGTGGCCTAAAGTGTGCACCTTACTCTTCAATGCCAGCCATGTCTACCAGCCAAACTAGAGCAATGGAAACTATGCTTTCCCACCAGTTCCAGATATCGTGTTTACTGGTAGAGTGCAAACCCAAGCAATAATGCCAACCTCGCTTGCACAATGTTAAGTGGAGTGCAGCAGTGCCAAGCAGGAATTAAATACTTGAAATTGGAAGGTTAATCTGACAATTGGCCTTAGTTTGAGGTGTGTGTACTAATGTAGCCTGTAAATATATATTGGAAATTGGAAGGTAACTGTTAGGTGTATTAGGTTTGTAAACATACACTGGAGGCATAAATATAATGACCTGACATTTCTTTGTCTTTATACACTGAGGAAAATTAACTTTTAGATTGTGGGATTCAAAACTAGGCATAAGGGAGAAAACATTTTCTTCCACAGCATTGATTTTCCATCTTTGCCACAGAAGAAGTGCTGCTCAGACATAGTCAGCAATCATACATACATACAGGTGACAGTTTGAGCTGTTACACATGCATGTGTGTGACCTGACAAGGTTATTGGATATAGATTCAGTTATGTATGTGTCTTAGTTAATTATGAAGGCCATGCAGGTCCAGATAGCAGAATTATACTTCCAGAAATATAGTAGACAATATACCCTCAATCATATATCTAAAAACACAATAAGGGTGTCTCATCCCTCATACATATAGTTCATATCAGCTCCACTATCTAAAGTGTTATAAGTGATAGTGAATATAATAGGAAGTCGAGCAACAGTAAACATGTTTGGAATATCCTGTATTAGAACCCAGAACCATGTGTATGGCAGTCCTACACTTGCACCTGTTGCCACATGAATGTTGAAATAACACTTGTTTATGTTTCCATTCATTGCTATAAACTGCACTGTCACAACAGTAAAAGTAGGTTGCGCACCCTGTACTAGAACCCAGGACCATCTGTACTCCAGCCCTACATTGACACCTGCTACCACAAGACTAGTTACATGAAAGTATCTAATTTCCTAATTATTCTTAAGGTCTCTGCATTAACCACCATGCAGTGCCGCTTAGCAGGTTTGTGCAGTGCCCAACAGAATTAATAGAATGCATCTGTTTTCAACTATTGACTGAGTCCTGTCTGCAGATGCTCAATGGCTACAGCTGTTGGGGAGCATTGCTAACCACTGCACAACCCCGATAAGTGCACTTGTGCAATCAAATACAGAAATTGCAACAATGTATTGTTTTTGACCTTTCCCTTTCACAGATGCCCTGTTTGCAGATGTTCTGCAGTTCATTCTGCTTCCTGGGGGGGGGGCCCACTAGTCCAGTTTGCACACTTCCATGCTTCTCTCAAACGAGATAAGCACAGCCAAACCTGACATTCATTTTCCTCTGTTTCCCATGATTGTGCTAAGCAGGGCATCAAGCAAATACTGCCCCCCCCCCAAAAAAAGAAGAAAAAAGGATAAGTAATTGAAATGAGGAAATGCAATCTATGACATACACACTAGAAAATGTTGGTACACATGAGATATTTCTACAAAGGACTGAATTTTAAATCTCACTCCAGTGAACTTTCAGAACACAGGAAGGGTGCCTTATCTCACTTTGCCACACAAACAGCTTTACATCAAGGAACTGAAATCATTTTGCATACCACCAATTGCAATATCATCTACAGTAATATGAAACTGTACAACTGTTATTTGGGTTCTACTTTCAAATCTCAAAATACTGAAATACCGAATTTCAGTATCTCAAGATGAGAATCATGAAAGTGCAGTTGTTCAAAACTGCATAATAACGAAACTCAGTATGCCGAACCTGAAGTAGTTGTGGTATGGTTTGTTGTGTATAGTATGCTGCCCCTTTAAGGTGTAGTGGTTTCTGGGATGTAGACATGGCAGCTGATGTGTGGTTATGTCTGGAGAATCAGGTGGGTGTGTAGTGTATAAGGGTTTTGGATAGAAATGCATTTTGCTTTAATTTTTTGGGAAGTTTTAGGAGTAGGTTGGCTAGGTAGGTGACAGTTGTGTGTAAGTGTTGAATGTGGTAATTTTTGTACATGTGTAGTCTGATTGTTTCTTTGGGTATAGCTTCGACAGTGTGCAATGGAAATGTAAGATGCTTAATGGTAGGTTTGTTATTTTTTTCGTGGTAGTGTGACCTCAGAGTTGATATGTATATATGTATATATATGTATATATATATATATATATATATATATATATATATATATATATATATATAAAAAGTGGGGGTGCTCCCCTGCTTAAACTTAGGTTACTACGGTTTTGTTGGTGTGTGTGTTTTGATTTGTGATGGTGTAGGGAGGAAGGTCATGTTTGTATTTTTATTTGTATGGTGGAGGGTACATTAAAAAAAATAGAATATCACATACTAAAAAGTTGATATTATGAATGTTCAGTATAGTGATGTTTATTTTTTAATCTTTTGTTGTAGTGGATTTTTGTGATTCTTGTCTTGAGATATTGAAATTCGGTATTTCATTATTTTGAGATTTGAAAGTAAAACCGTTATTTGTACATTTATTATTTTTTGATGTAGTGCACTAAATGATCACAGCCAGTTATGACTATTGCTTGCAAATATACAGCTCTATCTTAACTCTGTATTTGTTGGTCATTCTTCTCTTATCTGACCAGTAATCTGAGACATGCAGTGTATAAGCCATTCTACATCATTGTCCTTAAAATGTGTGAGGATATTAAATGACAATAATATCATATGCAGTTGCCAATAAATAAAGTGGAGTTTGGATGTTAATGAACAGAACCTGTGAATTTTGTGCTGCTTGCTTACATTTTCAACCTTACATCTAACACTTTGTAAGTCTAACCTGACACACCCATTGGATGTAGGGCAGCCTGGCGTGCTGTTGTGTTTTTCTTCTCCCAACCAGTAATCATTCACAGTTGCAATCCATTAAAAACAAACACTGAATGAGTGCCTGCACTATGTTTACAGCTACTACATGGAGCCAAGTATTTGGGATTCCGCAATTCTAATGAGTTCACTGTGCTAGCAGCCCTGAGTCTATACCATAAAAAGGCAACCATGTAGCTAGGGAAACTGAAGGTTAGAAGACTTGTTTGTGTGGAGAATATAGACAAGACACTATTACTTTGAAGTATATCTGCACAGAGGATTACTGATCTTGAGAAGGTATGTTTGCATTTTGTCAGCTACATACTGTGTAATTAAGAAAATTTTGTAGCAAAGGCTTACACACTTTTATCTGTATGCATTACTTAGAAGTGTAGTGATGCCATTGGCATGTTAGCCAGGGCATTTCAGAGGTGTACATGATTGGCAATACCTTAAAGTGGAATGTTCTGTGTTAAATCTGTAGACATGTTTCAGGGACAGTTCATTTGATAGCACTTTTAGCATTTCAGAGATGGTTTGTTAGCAAAATGTGTCATTTGCCTGTTCTTTTTTTTGGGGGGGGGGCTCCATTTCTGTTATGGCACAAACAAGGATATGTTGCTATTGTTGCTCTCCTTTTTTGCATCCAACCTGTTGTTCATATTTCAGATCTCTGGACTGTTTTATGTTTCTCCAGTGGGTAATACTGAAATGATACCTTTTCTGTTTTATCTGGGAGCTGTTATTTTGAAGTTATGTGATACTGGCGTATTGTCCTTCTGTTGTCTTTTTAGGACACCTAGGACTATGCCACTCAGGCATCTCAATCTTCAAAGACTACTCTTTACTGACACTGAAAATCAGGTCATTGTTGATGCTTTTAGGCAAAGTGGTGCCTTCCTGCTTGAAAGAGGACACGGAGAAATGTCATGCAGAATGCAGATTTGGCAGCAGATTGTTGCAGATGTTAATGACGTGGTTGGCCACAGCAGGACATATGAGCAGGTGCCCCATTGGGACATTGGCATGATCTCATCTGCATAGAGAAGAGCAGCTGCAGTTGGCTGTGATCGGATGGGTATGGGGGGCTTGCTACAGACCCAGCACTAACACCAAATGAAGAGTTCTTTTCCATTGTCAGGTATCCAGACAGCTCCCAGGAAAGTGCAGAACAGCGTGTCCTTGACATTGTTGCTACTGTTTCAGGGGCAGCAAGCATGTACCAGGAAGAGCTTCCATGTAGGCTTTTGTAGCTCAGTTATTGAATACTGTTATATAATAAAACAGTTTAAATCAATACATTACTTCTGTTTCACAAGAAATTTTTTCTTGGGGGGGGGTCAAAGATTGCTACCGTTGACAACAGATTCTAATTGATTAGCTTTGGTTGAGTTGTCATCCAAGTTCTTGTTGAAAGTATGGTTAATAGACATATGAAGGGAAAAAGTATTATCCCTGTGTTACTGTTAATTTTGATGATGTACTTACCTTTTGCTTAACTTCTTCCAGAACCATCTGTCATGCAGAGAATACCGTCATCTGCACATGTTAAGCCAAGCATTGTTATGTCAGTACTGATGAGCAATTCAAAGAAATATTTTAGTGTTTGATGTTGATGTCAGGACTGTTGTGTGAATTGCTGTACTGCCTAACAGTTTCAGCACTGTTATTTTGTTAACATATATTGGAGTAGTAGTTTAGGTACTAATTTTTCTCTGCTGTTGCTTATTATCACAGGTGATCATGACAGTGGAAGTGTGGGACTTCTACATCCTGATGTCAGAGTGTCAGCATACTCTGATGATGATGAGGGTGACAAAACAGAGGCACAGTCAAGGGGTGCAGAGGTTGAATCTGAACTGAGATTGACATTCAGCTGTCCCCTGAAATTCCATCAGACACAGTCAGTAGGTATATGCCTACCCATTCCAGTAGGCCCACATATATTGGGCAGGTGGAGGGCATGACAGTTGAGCAGGGAAGTGTGGTTACTGTGGCTTCAGTGCCTGTTGACTCTGACCTTAACCAAAGTGTGGGTGAGGTGCCATGCAGAAGGGTTGTTAGGGGTAGGGGTGCTCAGAGGAGGCCTGCTATCCATCCTCCACCTGATCCAGGTGTCTCTTCCTGTGCCATTCAGCATATGTTTAGGGCTGATGTGGAGGCACAGACACATTCTATTAGGTGCTCTAGAGAAATGCTTAGGGTTGTAGATGTGGCACAGGCTGACATATGTGACTGCCTCCACTGTGTTGTTGATTCAGTGGATCAGATTAATGAAACATTGAGATGAGCAGTGTCTGTGATGCAAAGTCTGCTGGGAGGGGAACAGCATCCTTGTGGACATAGGTCAGCCACATCATCTGCTGTTAGCCAATGTGACCATGGCAGAGCACGGTCCCATAGTGGCAGTACTTTCACTGCCAACGCATTAGTCAATGAGGTAGGATAGCCTCTTTCAACAAATCTCTCCTTCAAAAAATTAACCTCTTCAAGAAAGTAGTCTAAAGTGCTAGACATTCTAGATGCACGTATGAATTGTCCCTTGACAATTCCTTTCTTTTGATAAATTGGATGGCTACTTTCATAATGCAAATAGGAATTCGAGTATGTGGGCTTTCTATATATTCTGGAGGCAAACATATTGTTATCCAATAACGTTGGCCTTAGAAACAACCATGTATAGAAATAAGAAATATCCTCCTTTATTAGGAATGACTGACATACAGGTGGGTAAGGCGGACACTAATCTTAACAACACTGATCAGATTAATTACGTTCATACAATTTCTAAGAACTCAGGTTTAATAGAGGAAGCAGTACTTAAACATTGGCCGGTAATCACACTACACGAGGAATTAAGAGGGGTAATTCCTGACCACCCAAAATTTGTTAGACGTAGGGATACTAATATGAAAGAAATATTTGAGAGAAAACAGATGGTAGACACACCTGGTGTTGGGCAAAAAAAGGGTACTTTTAAGTGTTGGATGTGCAAACAATGTAAAGCCATTATCAACAATGACACTTTATATATTCCATCAAGGAAATATTTATGTCAGGCCAATGGTCATTTTAATTGTAATGTAAAATATGTGGTTTATTTGGGTTCCTGCACCAAATGCCATAGTTTCTATGTAGGAAAAACGGAAAGGGCACTCAGGCGTAGAATTTATGAGCATTTTTATGATATTTCAAAGAAAAAAGAATCCAATGCTTTTTATAAACACTCACTGGTTTGTCCCAACATAGAAATCAAGTTTTTTGTTTTAGAGCAAATAATACCTGACAATAGGGGAGGCGATTGGGAGACCAAATTAGAGTTTAAGGAGTTGTTGTGGCAGCTAAAATTGGATGCTGGTAAATGGCCCGGTCTTAATGATAGTGTAAATTTAAGTTGTGTTTTGAAACTAAGAAGGGCCAAATTATAATATCAGAGCTGCTAAGAATTTATTCCATTCTATTCTATTTTATTTTATTTTATTTTATTTTATTTTATTTACAAACGAATGGTCTTGGATTTATATTTATTCATGTACAATGTGGTTTTACGATGCACATATCCATGATGTGTATTACACGTTTTTATAGTTAACATATCTAATGTTTATCTTTTCACTTAATTTAATAGTTTGTTGTCATGGAACAGTTAACTAAACAGGGCGTTGCAACTTTTAGCACTTATTTTGATGTCCTAATTTATTTGAATTAATTGAAATAATTGATCACATGATTTATATTTTATTTAAATAAAGTTGAAGTTTTTATGGTTTTATCTTGATAAAGCTCAGTATGAACTGAGCGAAAGCGCTTGATGGATTTTTGGTGTGGTGTGTATTAATAAACCCATTGGAATTTACTTCTGGTTCTCTGGCTGGTACTTTGCTCTTACTGTGGACCTATTTTTGCTGTAACTGAGCTCACCAGCCCTAATTTTAATACCTACCACCACTCACTTCTCAACTTCGTCATTTCTTCCCACCCTGACATAATATCAGCTATCACCAGTCACCTACTAACCTTCACTGATCAGTGCAGCTTAACCTTCCACATCCAGAATCTAAAAATTATATAATCATCCAAAAATATTTTAGATCTAAATCTCTTTAAAATATACCCAGACTAAAAGCCCAGCTACCCTCAATTGACTGGTTCTCAATGCTGAGCCTCACTGATGCAAACACTGTCACATCCCAACTCTCGCAACTTCTACTTAACCTACAAAATACCCTCTTCCCCATACTCACCAGGTGCTTTTAGCATAATACAACTGACAAACTCTCATAAGAACTGAAAACTTAAGTTCAACTCTGCAATGCAGCCCAGAAAGTACAGAAAAAATAGCCCACTCCCAACTTCACAGAGCACTACATCAGTGTGAGACATCTTGCTAAACAAGCTATACAGAGGCATAAAGACAATTATCGCAACAACAACAACAAAACTCTTTCCCAGTCACTCCCCTAAACATTTTTAGTGTGAGGTGAATATCTTTGACAGAAATCCCTGTAATGAATCTTCCCTCTTTAACCACATTCCTTGGTCTATTGGTAATCCCTCCCCGACAGACTTTATGAAAAAATCCTATCTACTCAACCCTCCTTCACTACACTTCCACCTACTCAAAAATATGCCCTGCATACCTCCTTCCCTTCTACTTGTCCATAATTATAAGCAAGCAAATTGCACCATTACTTAAACGGATTCCACTAGATGCTCACATGTAGTCTGGCAACCTTTGCCCATGTTCCCTATATAACTGCAGAGAATATATGTACTGTCCTCCTAAAACACAAATAGTCTCATCCTAAAAACCAACACCATGCCCACCATTTGGAAACCAGCCTTCATCACACCTAAAGATCCCAAACCCTTCTCAGCTTTTCAGTTCTGCCCCATCTCTCTCCTCCCCACCCTTTGAAAAAATCATAGAAACACTCATTTGCAATCAGCTTACTTTCTACCTTGACAAGTACCACTTACTTTCACAAAAACAGCCTTGCTTTTGGACAGGTGAACTACCATTACTACTATGGTGACCTTCACGGATGGCCTACTGCCTAACATGGTACAGTCTTCATTGACCTTACTCATGCATTTGACCTGGTTGCTCATTCCATTTACAGAACCACTTATAAGACTTTATAATAAGTTCAGATACCACCCACTGGTTGAATGAATTCCTCACTAACTGAGCTTTCAGAGTTGATGTAAACTCCTTCCTATCACATGCAGCCTCCGCTCACTCAGGTGCACCTCTGGGTTCAATTCTGGCCCCTCTACTATTTTCCATTTTCATAAAAAGAAACATCCATTTCATATTCCCCCAACTGCATCTCTCTTTAAATGCTAATGACATGATTTCCTGTAATTCTAATGGTACACTTAAAGTTATCCACAATCATCTTCAAGCAGGCCTTCTACAGCTGAACAGATGGCTTTGCATAAAAGAAAAAAAAATAACTTATGCTCAACAATAAAAAAAGTAAAGCTATGCTCCTTGGCACAAAGTAAAGACTTTCTAAAGGCCTAGACAACAGCCTCATTAAATCAAACACTTCGTTTAAATACCTTGAACTCTGGCTCAACCAATCCCTCAAATTCCAAGACCACATTCAGAAAATAAGAACCAAAGTCAGTTGCTTGCTATTTTGGGCCCAAATACACGTATATATCATTTCTTCTCACAAACTGCAATGACTGCTATAAGCAAAGGGCTAGTCTGTGCTCAACTAGAATATGATCTACCCTATTTTCTGTCTTACAAGCACCCTGAAACAAAATCTGCCACTTCATTACAATCTCCCTTCATCATTGAGACTCCCTTGAGAAGGTAAAGTCCATGCAGAGCCAACCTCCTCCTTGGCTCCCTTCTCTTCATACTCTTATACAAGACATGTCATCACCTCTCATAATGAGACTAATCATATCCAACCAAAGCTACAAGCTTAGTAGCCAAACATCAGTTGGACCCCACTATTCTAACTTCTTCCATAAAATCATATTCTGCTAATGACAGCTTCTCTGTTCTCACCCCTAAACTGTGGTGGTCAGTTGAACACCACCTTACTGCAATCATAGACTATAAACAGTTCAGACCTTGGTTCAAATTACAGCAGTAGGCACATTTTAAGTGCAAATGTCAAATTGCATGCCAGATCACCTTACTGTCTATCCTTAATGGAAGTCCTTTACTGCTTACTGTTTCACTTAACTTCATCTCAAAGTCTTTTCTGACTAGTAAACTGCTTCCCTTTCTATTCCTCCAAACCTTAATTCTTTCCAATATCCTCTTCTCTCTCTTTAAGCTTTACCTCTTCACCTGTTATGTACTAAATTCTTTCTTTCACCACATTTACATTCTAACTTGGCCTCAAAGTGTTACCACTTCACTTAATTACTTGATTGCTACTTGGTCTTCAGATTAACAGTTCAAAACCTGTAACATAAGTACTTTTAAGTAGTAGAGCCCTTGTTTAAGGAAGAAATCCTGTGTCTTAGCCTTTAATACTGTATACTTCAGTCACACTCCTTTGTAAGTGCTGGACCATTACTTACAAATATGTATATATCTCCTGTGCTGCATGTGGTTTGTTTAAATTTTAGTTACTATTTTACTATTCATACTACAAATAACCACAGCTTGACTTTGTTGATACTAGAATGTTTGTAACCTGGGCTGAGCCTGGAACTGGTCAGATTTGATCAGTGTTCTTCTCCGTAACGCTAAAATAAAAAAAATAAGTATGTCTGCTCCTGAATCCTGTAGCCATAGAAATGATTTTCAAGCGTGGAAAGCTTAAATATAGTTTCTTTTAAAAAGAAGGCACATTGAAACTCAAACTATAGAATTACTTACCAAAATGCATCTAAATACCCAGAATGCATACTTCTCAAATGTCTTTTGGATGGGATGTTAAATGAGGCCCCATCTGCCTGAGTTTGTGGTAGTTCAGGTGGACGTAAGAGATCCCACAGCACCTATTAAAAAGAATTGTGCTTCTTTATTTAAAAAAAAAAAAAAGTATAATACTATTTACAAACTTAACATATTTACAGATTTATACAGTGTACACATTTCCATTCCTTTCCATTATTGTCCTACAATTATAGATATCTTGCTTTTCACTATGTTAAAACTTCATTATCTTATTTGAACCCCACTACTTTTCCACAACCACCATCTAATTTTTCTTCAAATTACAGCTAGTCTCCATTTACCATTAAACATGATTTCTTTTAGCCGTTCATTCTAAATGGTCCACACAACAGAAAATAATCTTTTATCTATTTTACTAACACATTCCTTATTTTATGGCCATACTTAATTATATACATATTTATTTAATTTACCTCCTTTATATTTTAAAAGAAATTTTCTTTACACAGTTTTTACCACATTTTTGCAATCCTTATATATTGTACAAAAGCATGTGCTGCAGTTTCTTCTTTACCACAATATAAACAAACTCTATCACTGACCTTTTTATATGACATGTTTCTTTTTACTGGTAAATTATTAGTCACTAATTACCATTACAAATCTTGACATTCTTCTTGCTTATTACACCATGATTTTTGTATTTTTATAACGTTAACTTTTTAATTTGCTAGCTCAGCCCAATGTTTAACATAATAATATTGTCTCATGATATGTTATACCACACTTTCCTCTCATTTTCTATTTCATCAGTTTTTATTTTGGATGAAAGATTTTTTTCTTGATGACATGCTTTTCCTCTTTTGAAAATTTTAACATAACCCAATGCCACTTATGTTTTTACTTAAGTAAATTTACTCTCACTGTTCATTTGTATCATATATCCAAAACAAAACTTTATACAAATTCAAAGAAGCAGCATAAGCAATTGGGTTTATTAATCCAAAACCTCCATCTAGGATGTCCATGTATAATGTTCCACTTTTCACTGAATTTAATCTTGAACCCCATATAAAAGAAAAAAGTACTTGTAGTATTTATTTTTCACAGATTATTGGTAATATAAGCTAAATATGCAGTCTTTCCCAGTATAACCGAATTAATGAAATAAACCTTTTTATTAAACTATAGCTTGTATATTATTCAAAAACAACAAAGCTCCTTTATTTCATCTAGTTTCATAGGTTCATGGGTTCATAGGTTCATAGGTTTATACTAGGCTATCTGCCCTAAGGCATTTATAAGCCTAGCCCAAATTTTTGTGGCTTATGCCACCCCTTATATGAAAAAATATTGTGCCCATTAGTTTGTTGTGCCTCTGTCCAGCAGTGACACAGAGATGATTCCCGGGATAAACCTATGATCTCCCATCCACAGGTCAAGATTTCTCTTGAACAGAGCCAGCGAGGTGCTCTGCCTCACATGGACCGGGATTTTATTCCACAGCATAGGGAGTCTCTGAGTGATAAATCTATCCCTCCAGCACATCCTATTTATATCCGTGCTAAGGTTTAAGTTGCTTGCTCTAGTGGTTTTGGTGGATTTGGATTTTTTGAGGTGGAGCATGTCCATTAATTCCGGGTTGGATATGGCCTTGTATGTCAGGCACATGTCACCTCTGAGCAGACGGTATGCAACTGAATAGAGCTGGAGTTTCTTTAATCTGGCAGCATATGACAGATTTTGGAGTCCCTTTATCCTTTTGATGAGGAACTTTTGGGGTCTCTCCAATTGCTGCAGATGTCGGGTGAGATACATCCTGAATGGGGCATTGTACTCGATCATTGGTCTGATAAGTGAAGAGTACAGGGGAACAATGACCTCACTAGATCTGGATGTGAATCCCTTCATGATCAGGTGGGCAATGTAGAAGGTCTTTCTAACCACTTTAGCAACGTGAGTGTCAAAAGAAAGGCCACTGTCAACCTGGGTCCCCAGGTCCCTGATAACCTCTTCTGTGCTTAGTGGATTGCCACCTATATGGTAGCTTGGGGTTACCTTGTTTTTCCCAAAGGGTATGACTATACATTTTTGGCGTTTAACTTCAGGCCATGGCTCTGGCACCAGCTATCTGTTTCCGTGAGTCCCTTCTGAAGGATATCCGTGTTCGATGCACTTTCCACTATGGCGCCCAGTTTGCAGTCGTCAGCAAACTTTGTCAGCCAAAGTCCTCCCATGTTGGCCTGTACTTCTGAGAAGTAGATGCCGAACAATAGGGGCCAAGGACCGAGCCCTGTGGGACACCACTTGTGACCGGCTTGGAGTCTGACATAGCGCCAGCAACTCTAACCCTGTGGGTTCTGTCCTTAAGCCAGTTTGCAACCCATCTTGTGACATATGGGTTTACATTTAAGCTGGTAAGTTTTTCTACAATACCCGAGTGGGGTATTGCGTCGAAAGCCTTTGCAAGGTCAAGGTAGGCTGTATGGACTGCCTTTCCCTCATCAATGGCCTTGGTGACTGTTTCAAAGAAGTCGACCAAGTTCAAAAGGCATGATCTGCCCTTGACGAAGCCAAACTGGGTCGGGTCCAATGTCTGCAAGTCCCCTATATCTTTGTTTATGAGCTCCATTATGATCCTCTCCATAGCTTTGCAGACTAGACTTGTTAAGCTTATGGGGTGGTAATTACCAGGGTCCGTAGGGGCACCGCCTTTGTGGAGTGGGACCACAGTTGCTGTACGCCACTCCTTGGGCACGTATCCTGTGGTAAGGCTGAGATTAAACAGCTGCCTTATGTGCGGGTTTAATTCCTCATTTAGCTCGTGTAGCACACAGCCTATTCCTGTTCCATTATTCCTCACTTACACTTTTACCCCCAAATCTTTTTCTTAACACAGAGATTTCTTTCATTGAGAAAGTTACTCCTCCTGTCTTCACCCAGTCCTTTACTTTTTGTTTATTTAAAGTCATGCCTGTTATCTTTAAACATTGATGTATATAATATATAACTACTTTCATACAGACTTTGTTTCTTGTAATTAATATAATATCATCTGCATAAGCAAACATGACTGGAATTTATATCCCTTTATTAGTAATATAAGGAACACCTCTCGTGTGCAAATTTACATCTCTAATACATTCATAACCAATGCAAATAATATATTACTCATAGGACATCTCTGATACATGCCATTCATTATATCTATTTTTTTTGCTTAACCACACATTCACAAAAATTCTTAATTTATTTTTATTATATGCAGAACATATATCCTTAATTTTCTTACCAGTTTTATACTCTTCCATAATTCTCCAAAAAGTTTATTTTGTACTGTATCAAAAGCTTTATTTAAATCTCCTATCACAATCTTGTTCTCCTCATCAGTCCTGTTTCTAATATCATCCACAATTTCCCTTACTATGAATAATAATTCCTGACCTCATTTTCCCTTTAAGATATATATATATATATATATATATATATATATATATATATATATACACACACACACACACACACACACACACACACACACACTATCTTCCATAATACTTTTCATCTTATTTTTCCATTCTATTTTAAATTATTTTCATAAAAGTCTTATAATCTTTATTGCTCAATAGTGCTTTAAAAGCCCGCATTTGCTCTTGTTTCCTACATTTCCTGTTACTAGTCTAGTCCAGATACAGATTTGCTGTATGAGCTTCTGAGCGGTGCCAAAGTCTGCTCTTCAATTTTTCCCTTAGCTCCGCTAGTTCTCTCATTTTCTGCACTTTTACTAGCTTATTAGTGTAGCACTTTACCAGACTTCTTGTACCAATTATTGTAGCACACAAAAGTGCTACCAACACTAAATGTTCTACAAGAAGACAGCTCCAGTAATTGACTAATTAACTTAATTTAATGCCCACTCCTCCAGGCATGTCTAAAGGTAAATTCCCTGTGTTTTTCCTATTAACATAGTGAACTTGGGCATCCTGAGACAATGTAGCAACTGCCTCATGTACACTGACAACCCTCTCCTCTTACCTCCCAACACTCAGACTTGCAAGAGATGCACTTATATATCTAAACTGGAAGCCACACACTCTCCAGCCAGGACCAGAATAGCTGGTCAAGAGGAGGTCAACACTTGCACCACACCACATGGAACACATAGCCTTCCAGAACACACACCAGCACTGGCTTCACATAAAAACACAAACCACACACCCACCTTCATGGAGGCTCTCAATAAAAATCTACTCAAACAGCAGAGGCCTCCAAGGCAGAAATGCACTTGACCACCACAACACAACACTAATCATGAGACACATAACTCTCCTAAACAGTGCACCACTAAACCAAAGCCCCTAAGGCAAAATAGCATGCCCAACACACTAGTCATAGGTGACCCGATAATGAGGTACACTGATGTCCCACACACTAGGTTGAATAAGGATAAAGTAACAGTCAGCTGCCTGTCAGGCGCCAGGATCCGCCACATAACGCATGCACTCAGGTCCCTCAATGACAGGTACAAATATGACTCTGTCATTGTACATGTGGGTGTGAATGACCTGAGTTGTACCTCCCTGGACTACATGAAGAGAGACATGGAGAAGCTCTCGGATTATGTAGCTCAGGTGATTATGACCCTAGCCCTGAGCAGCATCATAGCATCACACAGAATGATGCCACAGTACAAGCAGAAAATGACTGATTTCAACAATTGGATAAGTTTCTGGTGTCATTTTAAGGGGATCCAGTATCTGTCTGCCTGGGATAACATGACTGACAGACCTTGATGCTTTGCCAGAGATGGAGCATCTGTCACACCTGGGCTTCCAGATACTGGCTAAGGCTCTTGCCACCCCTATAGTGCCTTTTTAGATAGTGTTTTAAAGACCAAATTACCACCACAACAGCTACAAACAAATGCAATCTGAGGGTCATGCTGCTCAACGCTAGAAGTCTAAATCTCAAAATGCACTCGCTCGAAGCACTCCTTAAAATGGAGAACATCGACATTTGTGCCGTAACAGACCTGGTTCAAGGTAGCAGAAAGCACCCCTGCACTACCAGGCTATAAACCATTCCACTCCGTTTGACCCCAGAATTTGGACCGAAGCTCCAAAGGTGGTGGTGTTTCCATATTCATAAAGGATGCGCACACCTCGAGACTGGTAGCCCAACATAACGCATCTGAGATACAGCGATTCAGGTCATAGCCTGCTATAGGTCCCCAACCATGTCCCAAGACTCACACTCCACGTTCCTAAGCACCCTGGAGAATGTTAGGGTCCAACCTAACACTCTCATACTGGGCAACTTCAACTACCCCTCCATTAACTGGGAAAACTACTCATGTACCAATACATTTGCCCAACATTTCCTGGAATTCATTAATTCCAATGCCCTGGACCAGCTCGTTCTTGCCCCCATTAAAGGTAGCAACATCCTTGACCTGGTCATTACTAAGATGGGTGACTGTTGCTCTACAATAGTCAACTGCTCCCTGGTTAGATCTGACCACAAACTAATCACCTTGGAAATCCACCCCCCCACCCCCCTCGCAAAGGTAACTACCATTCTCCAAAGCTAATTTTGGGCTTCTAAAAACAGAGGTGGCTAACTTCACGGCACCCATGCAAATGGAGAATAGTTGCATGACTGCCGAATCATACACCAATGCACTGTACGAACATGTACACAAATTCATGGATCTTGCCATACCCAATAGAACCAAGACACGGTCCTCCAAAAAAAGGAAGCCAATCTGGTGGTCCCCTGCCATAAACAAACTCTACAACAGATGGAGGAAATTGATGCAGAATAAGGTGAAGTTCCAAGACAGGAAAAACTCTCTTATCAACCTCAACAAAAAGTTGAGATCCCCCATCAGATCCTCTAAAGCTAGCTATGAAAACAGAATTGCAGCAGATAGTAAAGACAACCACAAGGCCTTCTATAGTTATCTGAGGAATCTCCATGGCAATACCCAGATTTGCTCTGAGCTACTGCACAATGCTACCTCCTATACCGAGCCAACAGATATTGTCAATATACTGGCTGACAGATTAAGAGCCAACTTTACCCCCCCCCCCGATTGCCAGGCACCAAGTATTACTGCTGTACAGGTTAAAACAGCACTGTCCAAGGCCAAGAATACAGCTTATGTAGAACCTGACAATATCCCTGGCTGTGTTCTACATGAACTACAGAGTGAACTGGCACCTCACCTGTGTGCCCTGTTCAATCACAGCCTCACCTCAGGCTTTGTCCCTAACGATTGGTGCACTGCTACAGTCATCCCTCTCCACAAAGGAGGAGTGACTATCACCCCATTAGCCTGACGAGTCTGATATGCAAAGCTATGGAACGCATCATCATGGACCTAATAAACAAGGATATAGGGAATCTACAAACTCTGAGTCCCACACAGTTTGATTTTGTGAAGGGTAGATCATGTCTGCTCAGCTTGGTCAACTTCTTTGTGTCAGTCACCAGAGCTGTGGATGAAGGCAAGGTGGTTTACACAGCCTACCTTGATCTGGCCAAGGCCTTTGATACCATTCCCCATGCAGGAAGCATAGAAAAACTTGCTGAGCTAGTCATCAACCCCTATATCACTAGGTGGGTTGCAAACTGGCTCACAGGTAGAACCCACAGTGTGAAAGTAGCTGACTCCATGTCAGACTGCTGACTAGTCATGAGTGGAGTCCCACAGGGTTCAGTCCTGGGTCCTCTCCTGTTTGGTATCTACTTCTCGGAAGTCCAGGCCAACCCAAAGGGACTCTGGCTGATAAAATTTGCAGATGTTTGCAAGTTGGGAGCTATTGTTAACTCCCCAAGTGATGTTGACATCCTACAGAAGGGCCTCACTGAGACCAACAACTGGTGTCAGAACCATGGCCTTAACCTCAATGCCAAAAAATGTGTCGTCATCCCCTTTGGGAAAAACCTGGTTCCCATGAATTATCACATCGATGTTAGTCCACTGAACACAAAAGGAATTATAAGAGATCTGGGAACACAGGTTGACAGCGACCTCTCTTTTGACCACCGCATTGCCACTGTGGTCAGAAAGTCCTTCTATGTGACACATCTCATTTCTAAGGGTTTTGCATCCAGGAAGAAAATGGTCATTGTCGCCATCTACTCTTCTCTCATTAGGACAATCATTGAGTACAATGCCCCATTTGGCATGTACCTCACTAAACACCTGCAACAACTGGAGAGGCCACAAAAGTACCTCACAAAGAGGATACTAGGCCTTAAACATTTGTCCTATATGGACAGACTCAAAAAAAACTCCAGCTATTCTCTATCTCATATTGCCTACTTAGAGGTGATCTCTGCTTGACTTACAAAGCCATGTCTGACCCAGCTCTGTGAGAAATGCTCCATCTAAAGAAATCCCAATCCCTCTGCACCACATGCTCCAGAGACCTCAACCTCATTACCATAATCACCAAAATCCACAGCCACTGTACCCAAATCTCCAAAAAATGTGGTTAGAAGCAGTAAGGTAAGAACAGCACATTTATTGGTACGTAATCTGAATCACACCAAACAGCAGCAAACAATAAACCACCGTCAAGTGTAAGGGTTTGCCTAAACCATTCAAGTCCTACTATGTGAGGGATACTTGGAAATAGGTCTATAATATCAATGGTTACCATGTATAGCTCTGGACTAAACATCTGTCAGTTAATAACTTTTAAGAAGTGCCAGGAGTCTTTACAAATATGTGTAATTGGTGTTAAGACTCTTTGGGCTATATGATCTATAAATTTTGCTAGGGGCTCCGTAATACTGCCTGCCCCAGAAACAATGGGCCTAAATCTTAGAGGGGCTAGGCCTTTATGTGTTTTCGGAATACCAAATATTATTGGTACCCTTGGCTTCATAACATGAAAATAGTTGTATAGCTGCTCATTAATAGTGCCTTGCAAGAGGTGGTCGTATAAATAATAACTAATTTTGGCATAAGCTAAATTGATTTCATTAAGGGACACCAGTTCATATTGTTCAACATCCTGCAACATTCCCTGTAGGATGAAATCATAATCTAACTGGTACATTAGCACCACACCTCCTCCTTTGTCAGGTTTCATAACCCGGCATTTTTCCTGCTTTAAATTCTCAATCAACTGGAATTCTTCGTTACTGAGGTTCAATGGGCACTTGTTTCTCTTGTTTGTACCAGCTGTTCTAATTTCTCTCTCTACCATTTCCTCAAATATCTTAAGAGATGGGTGTGTGGGGGGGGGGTTAAAGGTGCTAGTTCTGGTGAGATCTGAATGGGTACTGGGTTGACCCTTAAAAAATATTGAAAGGTTTAGCTGCCTAATGAACAATTTAAAATCTATCAATGTGTTAGTGGTGTCAAAGGGGCTAGATGGGACAAAGGTAAAACCTTTTGAAAATAAAGTAAAATGCTCATCTGTGAGCAAGCAATCCGTGAAGTTGTAAATTGCAAAATTATCTTTTCTGAAAATAATTTTCTTAGTAGGGGCCTCATCCATTGTTAATGATAAAACATTAACCAGTGGTTCTATTTCTGTATACGATTCCACCCTTGTTTCTGATGTCCCATCCCCCTCACTCCCCTGTTGGGAGGGTGCTGAAAATCCTGGTAGGACTGTTTCCTGCCCCTCTCAGCAATTCTTTCACTCCTCCTGAGTGGTTCATTGTCAACCCTAACACCCTTATTGTTACATTCCACCATGTTATCCCCTTCCACAAACACAGTGTCATAGTTGTTTCTCCAACCACCATTTCTGTAAATAGGGTAGGCTAAGCCTTCCTGGTATTCGTGCATATCCCTGTCAAGTTTCTTAATTTTCCTATTTAAAACTTTTAAACAGTGTTGGTCAACCTCATAAAAAACATTGTCATAGCTTCTTTTAACACTTCCAAAATTCACATCATTAGTAACATTTTGGTTAAGAGCGGTCAGCTCCTTCAATAAGAGTTCAGCCTTGGATTGGTACTCCACAATCATTAGTTTCAACATTTCTATACCCGCGTTGTTAAAAATGTCACATAACTTGTCATACAATTCAGTCCCTGGGTGCACACAGTTAGGAAATTTAAATAAACAAAGACCTTTGGGAACCCTGTTAACCTGTATGCATTCATTTAAGTAGTCTATCTCCAACTGGTTGTTTTTAAGCACATATAACTTGTCTCTAAACAAGTTAAAGTTATTCTCAATGTTTCTGTTAAAATTGGAGTCTACAGTACCTTGCTGAAAATGGAACTGCTTTTCAGTCCATGCTCCAAAGTTAAAATCCTTGTTTGTGTCCCTTGTATTGTCGTCTCTTCTCGGTTTACCACTAGCAACATTTTTAGTGGAAGACGTACCACGTTGTGAATTGTCTCGCAAATGGTTACCGGAACTGACGTCATCCGCCCTGCCATTCGTAGCAGTTGGTGAAGAGGAAGTGATCCTATTGCGCTTATCAGAAAACTTCAACTGGTTGCCAGGCAACCCAAAACTCTGTTCAGCATTTTTTTCTTTCAGTTGTTTAGTAAGTTCAGTTAACAGGTTCAAAACGTACCAATAAATGTGCTGTTCTTAACTTACTGCTTCTAACCACATTTTTTGGAGATTTGGGTACAGTGGCCATGGATTTTGGTGATTCTTGGTCTTGTGTTCACATTTTTTGACATTCAGAGCCTATTTTTTCCATGGCTGAAGGAACCAATTCTACCAACTTTATGGAGACCCCAGCGATACTGAGAGAAGACACTGACAACGCTCCGGTGACCCCCGCTGAATTTACACAGGTTTTGAACAACGTGGTACGTCTTCCACTAAAAATGTTGCTAGTGGTAAACCGAGAAGAGAGATAGAGATAGTTGGAGATAGACTACTTAAATGAATGCATACAGGTTAACAGGGTTCCCAAAGGTCTTCGCTTATTTAAATTTCCTAACTGTGTGCACCCAAGGACTGAATTGTATGACAAGTTATGTGGCATTTTTAACAACGCGGGTATAGAAATGCATGGCCGGCCTTAGGCATAGGCGAACTAGGCGACCGCCTAGGGCTCCGTACAGGCCGGCCTTGTAAAGGGCGCAATTTTGGCTTATTTTTTTTTTATTTTAATTAGTTTAATTAGTGCATTCTTTCTTCCCAGTGCCTGCAGCAGGTGGTGGGAAGAAAGACTGCACTAACTTAATTAATTAAAAAAAAAAAAATACAAGGGCATCAGAACCATGGGGGGTGAGTGCCCTCCCACTTTTACAGCTGCAGCAGGTCGAATACGCTATTAGCGTCTTCTCTTTAATTAGAATCATGCGTGCTTACTCCAGCTTAGAAGTAAATCCAATTTTCAGTCGCGCACAATTTTAAGCTAGCAGTTCCGTGAAGTTGGGGGCTAAGTCCATGTGGCAGTTTGGTTTAGAAAGAAGGTGAGTAAGTGTATGCATGTGTAATTCAAACTGTTTGTTTCTGTATGCGAGCGAAAGAGAGATTGTGTGTGTGTGTGCGTGCTCACATGTGAAATAGACTGCACTTCTTTGTAGTTTCCCATTTTTACATTTTTATTTATTGTATAACAAAGTCCACCGGAACCAGTGTTTGCTTTTCAGAGACGTTCCATCTACATTGGATATAAGTTAGACAGAACATGCACAGATGCTTTGAAAGCAGCAAAAACAAAGTTTATGGGCAGGGCAGTGCTGCAGTGGTTAATGCTGTTGCCTCACAGCAAGAGGTTCTCCAGTTCGATTTTTGGCTGAGGTGCCTTCTGTGCCGAATCTGCATGTCTTCCCTTCAATCATGTGTATTTCTTCCAGGTCCTCCGGTTTCCTCTCGTATTCCAAAGACATGCATCTGGAGTGTGGGCCTCCACTGAAATTAGGTTCTGTTCTGTCCTAGTTGGACTTTCCCAGTCAGAAAATGTTAAATAGGTTAATAAAATAAATAGAATCAGAAGAATGACGTGCAAAACTACTGTGGATAAAAGAAAAGCATAATTTATTCAGTCTTAATGCAAAACTAAGGAATGGAAGAAAATACAGGAAAAGACCTCAAATCATCGAGCTTGAAATTATGAGTCAGTCAATAAAGTCACAAAAATACCTGAACGTTTTGTTTAATTGCTACCAGTTCTTTTATTCTGGACCTCCATGGAAATAATAACATTAATAATGCTAAGTTTGGGACACACGTTCACCAGATTATGATTTAAAGAGTTATAATTAGACATCTTGTCTCCTTTTTCATAAGTGTTGAAAATCTTCCTTACATATTTTGATATCTACAACGACTTTTTCACATAATAAGTTTTGTATTAGATCCCATGTTGTAGGTGTTGAGTTTCTGTTCAATAGTTCTGTGTATTTTTGGACGCGTTCTGCACAACCGCTAGTTTGTTGCAACTGAATAGACTGACACATCAGTTTTAATCTCTTTATTATTCTGAAGGTTTAAACCAAATTACTGTACAATGTAGGTATATACTAGCTTCTGATTATACCCTATGAAGCTTTTTATTGCTTGATATATTCACTGAGCCAGATATGTAGAGTACTTTAGAATGTCACATATTATACTCTGTGTAAAAGTTATTTGATCGTGTGATATCCAAGCTTAATTCTGACATTTTTCCAAAAGATGTAAGACATTAGTTCAAATATTCATGACAGATAATGCTATCCTATATCATCTAAAGAGTTCAGCAACATTCCCTAGGGTCTACATTCTTATTTCTTTTTTTATATGTTGTTGTTGTGTCTTTCGGCTTTTCCTGGTTAGGGATCGCCACAGCGGAACTCTGGTCCGCTAATGATTGGTAGTTGATTTTTACGTGCCGAGTTGCCAGCCCTGATGCACAACCTTCAGCAAAGGTACGCCCATTCACGCATGTCTCCAAGCAGAATCATAGTTATTTTTATTTTATCTTATCCAGCCTTGAGGACATGGCTTGCAAAATATATTTGAGTCAGGACAAATATTTTTAGGCAGCAAATAAGCAAGCACATAGAACTAGTGTGTGTTATTTCTTTTCAAACTAATGACAATAATAACTATTTCTCAGTAGAATTAGGACATAGTCCCCAGGATTCACATATGCTCTGTGCAAGAAGAAGCTCTTCTTGCACGGAGCGTTCCGTGTCCGTGTAGAGCAGCAGCGCGTGCTGCTGTAGTGCTACACGGACACTGAGCTGTGTGCGAGCGCAGTGGGTGTGTGTCTGAGAGCAGTGCTCTCACAATATACATGCCCCCTGCCCACGGAAGTCTGCAACAGCAAGAGTGTTTTATCCGTGGATACTACATTAGTGTCCGTGGATAAAAAAGAAAGAAAAGTTTGCACAAGCACATACACACCCAAGTCCTCTAGTATGTAAGCAAATATGTAAACACTCTCCCTATTTGTGGGTTATCTAACAGTGTAGTACCTCACAGGATGCGCACTAGCAAACCCTGCCCCTAAACGCCCACAACTTACCAAGCTACGTTAATTGTAATTAGCTGTCATGTAGCTTACACCAGATTAACAAAATAAAGCAGGGAAAAGCATTTTATTGGCATCAGAATGTATAAAACCCTTTGATTGCGATCGGTTATTCAGGTTTTACATGGTTATTTAACCGATCGCAATCAAAGGCTTTTTACTACGTTCTTTTTGTGTTTTATACATTCTGATACCAATAAAAAGCATTCTCATGCCTTTTGCAAATATTTAAATTGTTTGTAATGTGGAATGTGCTACAGTAATGCCGCAGTAAGTTACTTTAACATTGGGAAGACCGAAAAGCATTACTTCTGTGCAGACGTCCATATAAGGACTGTACTATAAAAATAGCAAATAAATAAGTAAATCTTAGCCTGTCCTGGGTGATCGCATAGCTAGAGTGAATATAGTTTTATGGCACAATAAAGAAAACATATTGATTAATGCAGATGTTTAAAAAAACTTGAAAATATATTTGTGTTGGCATAAAAAAGTGAAGTTTTATCTGCAAGTGGAATCAAAAGAGATACCGTGTAGTAACTCGTGTATTTCAAGGTAATAAAGTGCAATACGGTGTGTGTGGCTTTCTCTCTTGTTTGTCACCATGATGAAGGATGCAAAGCATACCTCTGGAGCTCTTAATACATAAAATCTGGAGTCTGGACAAAACGTAAAATAATGGCGACAAAATCTTACACGTAAAAATTTAGAAAGTTGCTAGAATAACAGGATTTGTGTTAACATGCCTTTTCTGAAGGAAACTCATATGTATGTCATTATTTAATGACGTTAATCTTCAGTGCTTTACCAGGAATCACAAAATATACGAGAAACAGACCATTAATAGGGTTACCACCTGTCCCACTTTGTGAGGGACAGTACCTCTTTGGGCAGTTCTGTCCTGCAAAAAAATTGTAAAAATGTCAAATGTCCTGAGATTTTAGGGCAAAATTATTTCCTATATTTTATGTAATAGTTGCATAAAACAGTTAATGTTATAAGAAACAGAATAAGCCATGGGTATATTTCACCCTGCAAAATCTGACGTTTGTACCAAAAATGTCCCACTTTGGGCATTTGAAAAGGTGGCAACTCTAAATATGATTAGCGGTTATTGTTATTCACAAAGTGTAACATTTGGCAGGTTACTTATTCAGGCATAACGGGAACACTCAGTGTCACTCAAATGTGCGCTGACCTGCCAATTAATATGGACACGCCCTAACCTGCGCAGTACCGCCCACGAGGTACTACACTGTTAGATAACCTATTTGTGCCCCCATCATCAAATGTTACCCCAGATTGTGTGCCGGGTAAAGCCAATGCAAAGCCTTTGTCAGTCCCCTAAGGTTCACACAGCCCCCCCCCCCCCAACACACACACAAACAGATAATGGTGCGGAAAGAATGTCCATACCCCTAGCAAAATAATTAAAACATACATGTTAAATTTATTTTATATTAGTCCTCCTCTGCAATAAAATATAAAGTGTAGGAACAAACTAAGTAAGTCTTGTAGGTTTTGAAACCAGGACCCCATACACCAAAGTCAAATTACTTAACCACTAAGCCATCACAGACGTAGTACAGCATGATGTTTTCCTAACATATGCACTCTGGTTACTTAACATTAATGGAAAAGAAATACCAATCTTCAGTTTAGAACACAGGACCCCATACACCATAGCTATGGCACATAACCTTTAAGCTATATGAAACATTCACTTTAAAGATGTTTTCCCTAACATATCAGGCAGTCTGGTTATTAAACATTAATGGAAAAAAAGTCAGTCTTAAGTGCTTAGCCCAGGAGCCCATACACCATAGTCAAAGCACTTAACCACTAAGCTATGTGAGGCATAAAATGTTATGATGTTTTCCTAACATATCACATATCATGCAGTCTGGTTATTAAACATTAATGGAAATAAAACCATCTGTCCCAAGTGTTTAACCCAGAAGCCACGGCCGGCCTTAGGCACAGGCAAACTAGGTGACCGTGGCAGAGGTATGTATATGAATATATTAAAATGTACATTCCTGGATGGTTCTGTTCTTTTAATTGATTAGATTCAAAACCTATCGCCATGTAAACATAGCCACTGCCCATTTCATTTTCAACATTCATAAGATGGCGATCAGCTCAGGACTTATTCCAATCAGACAAAATAAAATCCCACACAAAGAGGTGATAATTCAAATTAGACTTGATAGGTCAGGGAGAAGCAACAGAAAATAGTTTGCCAAAAAAAAAAAAAAGGCAATGGATAAAAGTCACAAACATACAGACTCATAAAGTCATGTTGGGCTCCCACTCTTTCACATCTCCTAGCGAGTGGCTAAAAGTCAGCAGGTCAGACAAACATGTGCTTCTACATGATAACTAGCTAAGTAGCTGAGTTACTAGTCTGAAAGATATCAAAGGCTCATTTTATCATCATTGTAATGAAAGAAGTTCTGTGTTGCATTTTTATTACTTTTAGTTTTACAGCAAGTAAAAAGGGTTGAGATTTTTTTTGTGTGTGTGTTGTATGATGTGGTTTGTCAAATATGTAACCCAAATAGTCAGACTGCAGGAAAAAAAAACAGATCTTCAGGATCTGTTCTGGTATAAGCAGGTATGTGCAATTCATGTGGTTTGTGAATGTATGCATGTGTGCATAATTGGTCAGACTATATGCACAAGTGAATGAGAGAGAGTGAGAGAAACAGACTGGTGTGTGCCTTAACTTTCCATGTTTTGCCTCTAGTTTCTCATAAAATGTGAGGTTTTCTGACAAATCTTTGTAGGCTGCAGTTGCTAAATGACAGACAATTGATGTCCTTCAGAAAATGCACATTAATGTTAAATCTATTATTACAACCTTTTCAGTGTTTAAGAGGATTAGTTAAAATTTTCATAATAATGGATTTTTGTCCACTTATTCTTGAGCTAGAAGATTGTGTGCATGTGTGTGTGTGTGTGTGTGTGTGTGTGTGTGTGTGTGTGTTGGACAGGGGAGACTGTATATGTATGTATGTATGTATGTGTGTAAGAGACAAGGAAGAGATTGGTGAGTGGCTTGATTCTCAACTGTCCAAGCTCAGAAAATATACATGATCTTATCTCAGGTTTTTGGTTTATGCCTTGTATAACTTTTGATGTGGGTTTTCCTGCTGTTTCAATGAAAGTGAGTTTTGCCATTTCAATGGATATGAGTTTCAAGGGCAGACAAGTTCACTGCTCATGCTAAGTCTGTTTTCATTGTGAGACTGTATTGTTTGTTTAGCAAATGGCTATCTGTGCTATTTCAATATATGTACTCGTAGAAACAAATAATAGAATATATGCGTAGTAACTGGTGAGATAATCAAGTAATGGAATACTGGAATGGCTGAGGAGGGGGCTGCTGCTGGTGTTTGCTGCAGGAGGGGCTGTTCTGGGGTGGCGGTCTATTACCCTTCCTAGAACCCTATTTGACCATGATCTGGCTCTGGTATTTCAAGTAGAAAATACATATGCAAAGGTAGCTGCAGTTTAACTACATTGCAAGGTATCTTTTTCTTCCTATGCATTTAAATAATTTAAGGAAATGATGGGAGTGGCTTTCTTGGGAAATGACCCAGTGGGTGTGGCTCAAACAGGGGTGTTTCATGAGTGTGGTGAGGGTGGAGCTTAAGGGGCGCCGGAGCACTACTTCGCCTAGGGCGCTATTTTGGCTAAGGCCGGCCCTGTAGAAATGTTGAAACTAAAGATTGTGGAGTACCAATCCAAGGCTGAACTCTTATTGAAGTAGCTGACCGCTCTTAACCAAAATGTTACTAATGATGTGAATTTTGGAAGTGTTAAAAGAAGCTATGACAATGTTTTTTTATGAGGTTGACCAACACTGTTTAAAAGTTTTGAATAGGAAAATTAAGAAACTTGACAGGGATATGCACGAATACCAGGAAGGCTTAGCCTACCCTATTTACAGAAATGGTGGTTGGAGAAACAACTATGACACTGTGTTTGTGTAAGGGGATAACATGGTGGAATGTAACAATAAGGGTGTTAGGGTTGACAATGAACCACTCAGGAGGAGTGAAAGAATTGCTGAGAGGGGCAGGAAACAGTCCTACCAGGATTTTCAGCACCCTCCCAATAGGGGAGTGAGGGGGATGGGACATCAGAAACAAGGGTGGAATCGTATACAGAAATAGAACCACTGGTTAATGTTTTATCATTAACAATGGATGAGGCCCCTACTAAGAAAATTATTTTCAGAAAAGATAATTTTACAATTTACAACTTCACGGATTGCTTGCTCACAGATGAGCATTTTACTTTATTTTCAAAAGGTTTTACCTTTGTCCCATCTAGTCCCTTTGACACCACTAACACATTGATAGATTTTAAATTGTCCATTAGGCAGCTAAACCTTTCAATATTTTTTAAGGGTCAACCCAGTACCCATTCAGATCTCACCAGAACTAGCACCTTTAACCCCCCCACACACCCATCTCTTAAGATATTTGAGGAAATGGTAGAGAGAGAAATTAGAACAGCTGGTACAAACAAGAGAAACAAGTGCCCATTGAACCTCAGTAACGAAGAATTCCAGTTGATTGAGAATTTAAAGCAGGAAAAATGCCGGGTTATGAAACCTGACAAAGGAGGAGGTGTGGTGCTAATGTACCAGTTAGATTACGATTTCATCCTACAGGGAATGTTGCAGGATGTTGAACAATATGAACTGGTGTCCCTTAATGAAATCAATTTAGCTTATGCCAAAATTAGTTATTATTTATACGACCATCTCTTGCAAGGCACTATTAATGAGCAGCTATACAACTATTTTCATGTTATGAAGCCAAGGGTACCAATAATATTTGGTATTCCGAAAACACATAAAGGCCTAGCCCCTCTAAGATTTAGGCCCATTGTTTCTGGGGCAGGCAGTATTACGGAGCCCCTAGCAAAATTTATAGATCATATAGCCCAAAGAGTCTTAACACCAATTACACATATTTGTAAAGACTCCTGGCACTTCTTAAAAGTTATTAACCGACAGATGTTTAGTCCAGAGCTATACATGGTAACCATTGATATTATAGACCTATTTCCAAGTATCCCTCACATAGTAGGACTTGGATGGTTTAGGCAAACCCTTACGCTTGATGGTGGTTTATTGTTTGCTGCTGTTTGGTGCGATTCAGATTACGTACCAATAAATGTGCTCTTCTTAACTTACTGCTTCTAACCACATTTTTTGGAGATTTGGGTACAGTGGCCGTGGATTTTGGTGATTCTTGGTCTTGTGTTCACATTTTTTGACACTCATTACCACATTCAACAGAACATGCTGGAAGGACAGGTTATAACCCAGAGACTGCCCATGTTATGGAATAGACTTCCCATACATGTCAAGCAGAGTACCTCACTGGCCGTTTTCAAGAGAAATCGTAATGAGTGGATGTGAAATCGAAAATTCACCCCAGGGATCACTTTAGTGGCTTTGCTCGACAGAGGCACTGGGAACTAAGGTTAGGTTACACAATGCCAGGGTAATCCTACGGACTAGGCTTGTAAAGGCTCCAAGGCCATTAGCCTAGTACACATCTATGAACCTATAGGTTTCCAATTGTCAATTTTATTTTTATCTTCCTTTTTCCGTACAAATTAAGTATACCACTGCATAAATCTTTATACATAAAACTTTCATTCAGCCACTCATTACGAAGTATTTTTCTGCCATTCATTAAAATACTTACAAAATAGGTATCCTATTCCATCTGATCCTGAAACTGACTGCAAGTTAACTTGTCTATGTACCTTATCTAATTCATATAAGGAAATCTTATTTTCTTGTTCTGTCAGTTTTTTAAGATGCCATTATTTTAGTTTTTATTTTATTTCTGTCTTGAAACATTTTATTTACATAATTTGTTACACTAGTCATAATTTGTTCCTGACATAATCTTACCTCTCCTTTATCACCTTTCATTTCTCTCATTAAACTAATATTCTGTTTAGGTATGCTCCTCAGATAAGCTGATACCGCCTCTTTTTTTGCCTTGTAAATAATATCTTTGCTTAAATAATAATAATAATTTAATTTTCTCTTGATTCTTTTCATACATTTTCTGTTCTGTCATATAATATTCTTCATTGTTCCTTTGCAAATCCTTTGAAGCATCCAAACACATTGATTTATAATTTATTTTTTGTTTTCCTTTCATCTGACTACCGTTTAAAAAAACATTTTTTTTAAACTTTTCTTTCGAAGCTAACCACCATTCAGACCAGTTTTTGTGACACACTGTATTAGAAATATGATCTTTCCATAAACACACTTTTTTTTCATTTTCCTTCTGTAATTTCTCATTTATACTTTTTATTCCTTTTCCAGTCTTATATACTCTTCCTTTTCTTGTATTTTTATCCATATGTGACTGAGTGATCTGAAAAGCATGTTACAAGTCTCTCTTCCTTAGCTATATTTAAACCTTGTGATATAATAAAATAATCTGTTTCTATCCTATATATACCTCAACTTTATGTAGACAAATTATTACAAATCTTTAAATTGCCACATTTTATAACTTCAAAATTTTTCTTAACATCATTTTATGTCTTCTTTTTTTCCTTTCAAATCAAAATTAAAATCTCCTGTTAATATTATATTCTTATTAATTACTATATAATCCAGAACGTTATGAAATAAATTTCCCTTCTCCTTACTTGTAACATCGTCATTACAATGCTGTAATTCTAGATACCTGATTATGCCATGTGAGATCTATAGTAGTTAATTTTCCCAATACTGACAATCCTATGTTCAGTATTTTCACTGACTTTCTACAAAGTACATCTATACATGAACATAGTTCCTTTCCTAGGTTTCATATTGAATCTCCTCCCACAAGTTTCTTTGGTTGTAATCTCTCTTTTTGTGTCAGAAATCTTACAACTTCCATTATTATTATGTTAATGTCACACTTATTACACCAATTTAGGGTGTTTTATTTTTGATGCTATTTACATTTACTGACAGCGCTCTGAAGTTGTCATTATGTCTGCCTTGTAACTTACCAGAAATTGTGTAAATCTGAAGTATTTATCTCATTTGCATTATCCATTTCCTTTCTATTTTTCTCATTTACTCTGAACACTTTTAACTTTCTTTTTCTCTCTCATTTTTTTGCCAATAGAATTCTTTTAACCTTTTAATGTTTTCCAGTTTACATCTTCTCATCATTTATTTCAGAACCTTCTATATTATACCCTGTTTCACGGTTTTCTTTATCCTTACCTTTATTTTTACCCTGATCTTGCTTCTCTCCTTCCTATTTGTCTTTTATTGGAACTGTTTCTTCTCTTCGTATACTGTCCTCACTTTTGTTTTATTCTTCATCTTTTTTCTCTAGATTACAATCCATCCATAAATGCACAATTTTGTTAAATTTATAACATTTTAATTTGCACTTTTTTGCATCATGAGCTGTTTCCCACAAATATATCATTTCCTCTTATTACAGTTACTTATCAAATGATCAATCTACATGTTTTCAGTTGTCCATAGTATTTTACAACACCTCAGGTGCCCTATACATTTATCTTACTATGGATATGAACAACCTTTTCTTTCTCCATTTTCAATACGACCGTCCCATCCCCTAGTCCATAATTCTGTTATCATAGACTTTGCTGATGTCCATAACGTCTTTACAAAATTTGCTTAACTGTCTCTTTAAAGTGTCTTTTTCAGATTCAGTTCAAAACTGAACATGTATTTTCTTTTTTCTCAGTGAAATGCTTTAACCACATAAGAAATACCTGGATTACAGTTCTTTTTCTACTCATACTTGGCCCCAAAAAACTTTCCAGAACAGAACCAGTCTCAAAAATAATGACACAAAATGTATCTTTATGAAGAAGAATAAAAACTCTAACCTCCTGAGCTTCACTCCCAATGGGACCATTAAATCATCCCAAATGTCATACCTGTCCACTACTTTTTCTTCTTTGTTCTGAATTTTCACCATAAATTTCCTTTGATTGTTGACATTTCCATTCCTCTGTTCATCCCTCATCAGTTTCCTTGCAGTTTCTTCAACAGTCTCAGTATAAGATTTCTTTGTCTGGCAGTCTTCTTTCAAAATAGCTTCTGATTCTTCCAGATGAATTTTGCCCATACTTTCACCCCATGAAACATCTTTTCCACTCTTTGGCTCTCTCTGAAACAACAGTTCACTCAAAATATCATCCTGCAACCCTCTTGACTGGAGGTTTGTAATAACACATCATTCATTGTTTTGAATGTCTGCTTCCAGTGAAACAAATTCTGCTGAAACAGCTCCTCAGAATCTTGTAGAGTTTCAAACACTGTACCAGCATTTGCCTCTGTGCTATCCACCATCTTAGACTTCCATGAGTGCTGTTCTTCCAGCTGCTACTGCACTAGGAATGGAACAAGTGCCCTACTAATAAGCGGGGAAAGTTCCCCGATGCCCTGGCCAGATTTCCCCTAGTAATATAAATACCACCTCATGTCTCCCCTGAAATGAGTTGTTTTTGGTATAATGGTTAAGGTTTCCACCTCACAGATACAAGTTACAGGGGTGATTCCGACCTTGAATTATTGGCTATGCTTAAAATAGACCTTCAACGCAGTTATCCTAGTATTAATTTATGAAGTAGCCTAGATGGACTAACCCAGTCAATAAAGGGAAAATAAAATAAATTAATTAAAAAATTAAACGCAGGTGACACGCAGAATGGATAGCCAGTGTATTATATGAACCACAAAGCAAAAAGATGGCCCACATGTCTTCAGCACATAAAAAGTATAAGAAAATATTTGACTGTGGCATTGGCAAACAACACGGCAGTGCCTATAGTTAGCATTATGCCTCAAAACTAAACATAACTCATGAAAGATGTAACACACTGTTATTACACATATGGCTGGCAATGTTTACCTGGTAGAGAATCCATGTTAAATATGCGGATTTACTAGAAAAAAATAAGCAAGTGCAATTATCCAAAGGAAATGTTGAGTCTGAATATTTAAAATTTAGGAGTGCAGTGCAGGAATAGCAGGACACTTCTTCTTCTTCTTTCGGCTTTTACCGGTTAGGGGTCGCCACAGCGGATCACCTTGTCCGCACAGTAATTGGCAGTGGAGTTTTACGGTGTCGAGTTGCCAGCCCGGCGCCCAACCTTCCACAGAAGGCACACTCACACGCACACCTAGGGCCAGTTTAGAGTGTCCAATCCACCTACAGCATGTCTTTGGGATGTGGGAGGAAACCGGAGCACCCGGAGGAAACCCACGCGACCACAGGGAGGACATGCAGACTCCGCACAGAAGGCACCCCAGCCGAGGATCGAACCGGAGAACCTCTTGCTGTGAGGCGGCAATGCTAACCACTGCACCACCGTGGCCGCCCAATAGCAGGACACTACAGCAATGTATTATTTAAGTTTCAAAATAGTAATGAATGCATGATATTCACACATATGTAATGAGAAACAAAAAAAATATATAAAATTCCAGTTCAGGAAGAGCGAGGAGGGTACTACCTGAGCCAGATTTGGCAACAGAAAGTATCTTTGACTATAACGATCACTAAAAAAAAAAGGCAGAAATACAGGCCAAGAAAATGGAAGGGTGCAAAACAAAATACATGAGGATAATAAAAATGAGAAAGTTGTGTTGGAGAACATAAACAGTAAATAAATGAAAATGAGTTAATCTCACACTAGCAAGAAAGTATAATTTCTGTGATGATATCAGAACCTGGTATAGATATGTTCTAGACATATACATATAAATATTGAAAATATAGACATATATTGGAAATGGTGAGTCTTTATGTAATAAAAGCAAAGCTGAAACTTATCTGGATGGTCTACGAGAGCTTGAACTTAGAATGCTATTTCTGGAATAAAATCAGGTATACAACTTTATCTTGAAAATCTGTGGCAATTTTGACCTTATCGGTATATTTTTTGGTTGAAATATTACTGCAACAGTTTTTGATGTGATGCCAACTCAGTAGATGTAAGTTGTGTATGCATAGGATTATGACAGGTTGTCCAATCATAACCATCTTTGTTATGTGCTCCAGACAAGGATGTCAAGAAATTCACTTTGAGAGCAAAGCCCAGGAAGTGAATCGTGAAGTCCATACCAAGAACACATAATAACCGAGGTTATGATCAGCAGGTCCCAATCCTATTTTTTTGTAGTACATGGAGATTTGTCTGTTTTCATGTACTACAAAAGTTAAATTAAAAAAAAAATAAAAAATGTAGGAGTGACAAATATTTTACAGCTTTGAAAGCTGTAATATGCTTGTCACTGTCACACAGAGAGTGGCCATCAAAGACCAGATGTGGGAAGGAATAAAAGCTTTAAGATACATGAAACACTTAATTTGCAAAAAATAAATACATAAGTAAATAAAATGCAATGAAGTGTTTAATGTCTTAATTTTTTTTCTGTTCTGACCTCTGTTCTGCTATGGTTGCTGAATACGATTAATGCTTTAGCATGAAACTAGAGCATAACAGTAGAGAAGGAAGTGCTTAACAATAACTTATTTAGCAAATTTCTGGCATCAGCTTGTCCTTTCCCCAGTTTCGGAGTATAGATTATATTGTTACACAGCCTGAACAGGTCATATACCCAGTGGATTCTCAATCAAATTCTGAGGATTATTATCATCCGTAGGGAAAAAAAGGTTGAGAATGGGAATGGAGGGAATGCATACTATGAGAATGCAGTACTTTGGAGTATTCAATTACTCTGGGATACAGAGACCTCGGAGTAAGTATATTGTACATAGCAGAGATGTGAGGATCCAGGACAGCAATGACAGGTCTCAGCTTTCTGACAGGCAACCATGCCTGTCCTTGTTATAAATGGAACATTACAGAGCCTTGCAAATTGTCTAATTGTAAGGCAGTAGAATGCAGTGCTAGAAGAATAAATAAAGTTTATTCTTCACATTTGAAATATTACGGGCACATAACACTTACCTGCCTTTTCCCCTGCACCTCACCTATAATCCCGCATCCTGTACTTTGCCCTGTTCCTCACCTTTCACCTAACCTCCACTCCTCAAAACTCCTCAAAACTTCAGTCACCTCTACTCTCATCTATTAACATAAACTAAATAAACTTATCCTAAAGCTTCCTAATTAACAGTTATCTTTACAAATGCACCCTTATTATACTATTACTTCTCCTCAGAGTGAACATAGAAAGCAACTCTGGCTCCCACCGCCTTCTCCTACTTCAATATAAATGCACAAAGCATAAGAACTAAAACGAACCAAACTGATGTTTCCATCTCACAGCCCTGACTTGTAGTTATAAACAAATCTATTGTCAAACTACAGTTTGATAGTTCTACTTTTCTTTAAAGATAACTTAGACATCTAACTCATTAGTCAAGCTAACTGTACTTCAGACCATCACCCTGGCCACTAACTTAGGTGTCAACAACAAACACAAGACCCCATGCAAATTCAAAACACTGCTATAGACAATATTCACCTCAATAACAACACTAACCTCATTATTCTTAATCAAGATAATACTTCTAATGCCCTAACACAATTTCAGGTGCACTGTTCTTTCTCTTCGACCCATGGTTAGCACAGGTGTGTGAGGTCCTGGTAGAGGAAATGTCAGACTTTTGTTAGTATGTGTCTACTTCTAAATTTCAAAGTTTCAAAACTTCAAATTTCTTATGGTCGAGACCATAAGATCGAAGTTTTGAAATTTTGAACTGTTTAAATGGTGACCGCAGTACAGAGCGGATCAGTATATTTACAATTTTCCCCTCTGTAGTGTGATCTCGAAGTTGGTATATTTAATTAGCATGGGGTGTGGGGAGTGCAGAAAAACATAAAAAAAAAGATGTTTTTGTTATTATTTTTTTTATTTACATTTCAAAGTTTCAAAACTTTGATATCCTGGTCTCGACCGTAAGAAATTTGAAGTTCTGAAACTTCAAAATTTAGAAGTAGACCCATATATATATATATATATATATATATATATATATATATATATATATATATACACATACACACACACACACACAGGCCAAATGAAGACATGTAGTACAGCATATAAATCAGTCTGAATTTGAAAATTAATTGTGTTGTCCAGTACATCAAAAAAGTGGATGTTGTAGGTAGAAGGAATGATCAAATGCTCAAACTACAGGGGTGTCTCTAAGATGAAGAACAAGCACATATCTATTTTTTCACTTGTGTGTTTGTGTGTGTGTGTGTGTGTGTGTGTGTGTGTGTGTGTGTGTGTGTGTGTGTGTGTGTGTGTGTGTGTATATATATATATATATATATATATATATATATATATATATATATATATATATATATACAGATACAAACACACACACACACCTATATGTATATGGATCTACCTCACTTTGTCAAAATTCCACATCATGGAATCGCAGTTCATCGACACTCAAAATATTGAAATCCCACTTCACTGAACCAGCAGAACAATGAAGATCTACGAAGGGTAAGTAACCACTTACCCAACAAGAAACAAAACCACACCATCCCTAATCCACCCAGATGGGGGGCTATGCCCCCCACACCCCCAATGTGGGGGGATATGCCCCCACACCCCACCTAACTAAATATACCAACTCCGAGATTGCACTACACTTGGGAAAATGGCAAAAACGAAGTGTGGGTTCTGATTTATAGTCAGAACAGAATATGAATGTCTTTAAAGGTTTAGGTTTGGATGTAGCTAACGATCGAAATTGTTTGTGCTAAGTCTTCAAAAGGCCTATCAGCTGTGGTTATGTTAGGTAACATTGAAAATCATGTATGTATGGAAGGAGAACAAAATAATGATATGAGAACTGTAGAAAAGCCTTCTACTACTAAAATGTCAGATATTTCTAATGACTTGCTCCATGATTTGAGGGGTTCTATGCAAAACATAGATAGGAATGAGCATGCAGAATTGTTGGGAGCTTCTACGTGTGCTTTTACTACTCTAAATGGGACAAGTACCATGATTGAGAACAAAGTAGTTAAAGATTTGTCTGATAAGCATCAGTTGACAGAAAATGATCTACCCGATGAATCACTAAATGGTTTAGATTATAGTTCAAATGGGATTCTGTCCTTTGGTTTAGATGATCCTGCTTGCAGGGATAGTAATGTAAGCATTTTAGGAACCCCTTTGAATGTAGGGGCCCTTGGTAATGAGAATAGGTCAACTGAAATTGAAGAATTGGTGGGAAATAACTTGAGCATAAGACAATTTGTGATTGGTGATACAGCTGTGACCACTAATGTCAATGTATTAAATCAGTCTAATCTACTTTTCTAATTTACGAGCATGGAATGTGATGCCCAATTGGAAGGTCAGACCAGTTTTAACTTGAAAAAACTTGTGTTATAAGGATTTCTCTTTGAATAATAATACTGTTTCTACTTTTAAAAAAAAGGTACCTTCCCTTGTCACAATTGTTCCTGCTGTTCTTGCATAAATCAGTCAGTGGAATTTGTCTACCCTGTAAATGGCAGGAAATTCATTTTCAGTTATACTGCAATATGTAATACATCAGCCATTATCTATCTTGCTACATGTAATAAATGTTTGGGGTTTTATGTTTGAAAATCGGTTAGAAGGTTATGAGATAGGATAATAGAGAATATGTCTGAAATTTGTAGGAAAATACTAGTTCTTTAGCCAAACATATAAGTGAAACTGATGCTACTCATCAGTTTAGCTTTAGAGTTATACATATTGTGTATCCAAATGCTAGACGTGGTGATTTGATAAATTGTGTAGATAAGAAAGAGTATGAATGGATAATACGACTGGAAACCGATAAATATCCAGGTTTAAATAAGCAGGTTACACTTAAACCAGTTTTGAAAATGAAACAGCAAAAAGTGAAGAAGAAATGATTTTGTATTATTTATGTATTTGTTTCTGCTACTGTTTTTAAAAACTCAATTGATGTTTTTGAATGTTGCTGCTGATAGGTTGCAGTGTCATGTGATTAATTTGTATTTAAAAATACTGTTTTATAGCTATTTTATGTAAGACATTGATGAAAGATAGTTTATATCTGAAAGCTTTGTCATTTTATTAAAGCTTTTGACGGTGTGGAGTACTACATTTTTCTTGCTTGGAGTTACTGTTTTGTATTCCTTCACTTGATCACTGGCTCACCTCCTCCTAGTGAAAAAATGGCAAAGTTGCCATCTTGCACAACGGGTTACTTACCCTGGGAAGAGCTTTGTTGTTCCGCTGCTTCAGTGTAGTGGAATTTTGATATTTTGAGTGTTAACGAAATGCAATTCAATGATGTGGGATTTTGACAAAGTCAGATAGACCCATATATATATATATATATATATATATATATATATATATATATATATATATATATATATCCATATACACACACACAGACACACACACACACATATATATATATATATATATATATATATATATACACACATTATATATTTTTTATTTTTGCTTTTTTGGAGGGAAGAATTTTGGCATATTCATTATGGTTAACAGGTTTTACAGAGATTAATAGCAACAAAGGTGTTGCCTCTAGCAGCCAAATATTATGTTAAATATTATTTTATTAATTCTATCCTTTCTAGATCATCATTTTACAGAGCTCTATTCATAGTTCCTGGAGATGGCAGACAAGCACTGGGTTGGAGTGGAACTGCTCCATAAACAGCACATCTCCCTTCCAAGAAAGAGAAGCCAATAGGTAAGTTACAATTTCCTCTGTAATTAGGCCTGCCAAGTGCAGCTCATGCAGTGAATCACTGCTTAGAGCAGCAATTCCAAAACAATAGACGCAAGTGCATTTTGTTCTGCTCTGTCCATGGCACTAGACATTGTAGAAGGGATGATACAGTTCCAGACATATACTAGTGATGATCTGAATGTTCATGCAGCTCATAGGTCTGTATGGCAAAGCAGGACTTTCTCAATGGCATGTGCATCTAGAACCTAAGGCTTTCTTTAAAAAGAAGTTACTTCTCCCTGATGTATACATCCTGGCTTTTTATGACTGGATTCATTACTATTATTTAGTTGACTGGATCATGGCTGTGTAGTGATAATGTTTCGACAGTACAGGATTTTTGGTACCTACAGGAAGTGATCTCTGCTCATGAATTGGTAGATGAAGAGTGCAGACAATAGAGGGTTTCATCGGTATTCCCAAAGTAGTGTTTTTTAAATAGCCCATTTAGGAAGAATGTGCCAAGGAATCTCCTAGTTCTGAAAGACACCGTGATCCAAGGTATGTGTAGTATACTTTTCATGATTATTATCCGCAAAGCGTGCATACTAGCTTCAGCATAGATTAATGGCATGTTGCTTTAATTGCATCCAGTTAATTCTCATCAGAAATCTCCTTCATAAAACTACTATTGTCATAGCGTGAAGCAATTAAACTGGCTTGAATTGCATAACTAACTAACTAATTAACAGCTAAGTACAGCACACAAACTCATTCATCATCCAGAAAAAGATGCCCTGCACTAAAAAATATATTACTGCCCTACTGTCAAGCAAAGGACCTCCATTCTAGTAACAAATTCTTACTACTCGCAAATAAGTCAAATTATGTTGCAGGAGACTGGCTCTACTCCTAATGTTGGAATAATATCCCTTCACAAATAAAACTCTCCAACAAACTCAGTAGTTTTTAAACTACTGCTTGAACAACATCTTAACCAATCCAGTCCTGCACATGCTCATCACCAGGTTAAGACTTTGTGCCCACCTCACCGTAAAATACTCTCCAAATACTCTCCTCAAACAGAATACTCTTGAACTCTCACTGAAATAAAACAATTTTTATACATAACTGTTGCTAGTATGACCCATTTTTATACATAACTACTGCTTGTACAATCCACTGTGTTGCAAGTGGGCTTTCTGTTTAGTAACTTCTACCTCTGTAAAATCTTAGAATATATAAATGTAGCTACTGTATGTGTATAAATGTAAACAGAAATGTAACTTTGCGTTTAGCAGAAACTCAGTATAATGCAATGTAAAAATGGAGCTTTTCTCCCCAGGCCTCTGCTGAAAATGAATATTACCCATTTGGACTTTCCCGGTAAACAAAGATAAATAAATAAACCTGATTAAAAAATGTAAGTTGCTCACGCCTATAATACTACTTGTATCCTACCCAGAGGGGTATATAGTGCTCAGTAGTTTTTTCTCTGTTCATTTGGTGCCTACAACACACCCATTGTGCTCCTTACAGGGGGAAAACAATAATTATGTTTATTAGAGTCTCTGTTTAGTATGTGTAGAGTTATTACAAAAATATATATCAATAGAAAAAACATCATTATTTCAGCAGTTGAAATTAAGCCATTAGTATTCATATACTTACGTGGTTGCCCTGCAAAATATATTACTCTTAGCTGGTTGATCCTGATGCTAAAAATGATCATGTCCACTTTCTGTTCTTTTTTTTTTTTATGTTTTTATTGGTTTTTCAATTTGTAAAATAATCACATTATTTGCAGTCAGAGATTTGAGAATCATAATAAGTAAAAAAAAAAATTCAACTAAACCTCACACACAAAAGAAAAAAAACAATTTACAGGAGTGTCCATTAACTGTCAAGTCATTCAAGTTATTATACATTACATTAAATCTAAAATGCAGTTATTTTTGCTTGTCAAGCAGATCTCTAAGTTTTGTCCGTGCCTTGTAGCAAGAGGTAATCCTGATTGTTCTTGACTTAATAGTAATGATTTCCAGGTGACAGACTTCAGTTGCAATATTTATGAATTCTTTGAAGGGTGTAGATTCGTTCTTCCAATTCTGAGTTATAACCTTTCTTGCTATAGATAGTATAGACGACAAAATGCAATATTTCATTTTTTAACACATATAGGAATAGGAGTTTTTAACAGGATTAGTGATTTAGATAAAACAAATTTATCTCCAAAATAACCCTGTAAACAGAGATTAATATGCAATATTTCATTTTTAACACATATAGGAATTGGAGTTTTTAACAGGATTAGTGATTTAGATAAAACAAATTTATCTCCAAAATAACCCTGTAAACAGAGATTAATATTACTCTAATAAGGTGTTAAGACAGTACAGTCAAAAAACATGCATTGCCAATCTGCTTTAAGTTCTTGTTTACATCTCCAACAGACTTGTTTCTACTTGAACATTAATTACATTTTATGTGGTGTGAAACAAGATCTTTGCAAAAATTTCCAAGTAAAGAGATTCCATCTAAGAGATGAAGCTGTATGTTTAGAAGATATTAGAATTATTTTTTTTATCTTCTTCACTAGGTGGTCTTTTATTAGCTTGGGTAAAATAGTTCCAATAATTGTCATTGCAACCCTTTTTTTTCCTCTCCTCACAACTCTATATAATTTAGATAAGAGACCCTGTCCCGATGTGTTTGTTGCATTAAGAATATTAGATATTCAGTCAATTTTGGGATATGATGTCTTATCATTGGTTGCATTAACTTGATTTCCCCTTTAACATGTCTGCAGTACTGTACATCTAGCCACATGTCTTTATCTAAATTATATTTTTTCTTAATATAATCAACAGAACGTAGATTTTCATCTTTCATTAATTGAAACCAGTATAGCAGACTTTTCTCTTTAAATGTGATCTTTGTTTCTAACTTTGAAGTGGAGGTGTTATTTTGGGTATATGCCATAGGAAATATAAGGACGATCCATGCTTTATATGCCAGGTTTATCTATCTATCTATCTATCTATCTATCTATCTATCTATCTATCTATCTATCTATCTATCTATCTAAGTGGTTAATACAGTATAAATAAAATAGGAGTAACTTGTTTTGTGACTTTTTTCCTATAAGGTAAACCTTTAATAACCATTGCAGACTGTTATTTAGTATGAGATAATTATTAGAATATCTATTATGTTTAGAGTTTGTAAAAATATTTCCTAAAGGCTCTTTCCACCTAGTTATGTAAGTGTTATTAATCCAATGATATATTGGTTTTATAATTGATAATGAATATAATTCTAGATCTGGTATCCCTCTTCCTCCTGCTGCCCAGTCTCTCATATGATGGTTTAAATCAATTCTTGGTTTATTGAGATACCAGGGAAAGTGTTAAATTCTTTAATACAACTTTTTGTGGGGGGTAATGATAGTGATTGTATAATGTGTAAGATTTTGGTAAGATAATCATTATCATTATAGTTAACCTCTCTTCCATCGTGAAGAACATTATATTCCATTTGTCTATTAGATTCTTTATATTGTTTATACTGTTATTATAATTATGATTTATTATATCATTAATGTTATGCATTATAATTATTCCTAAATAATTTTCTTTTCTTTGACAATATATTTAATGAATTTATTTTGGAGTCTATTCTTATTTGTATTTATAGGTAGAATTGTTTTTGTCATTGTTAAATGTTAAACCATTTTTTCTTTGAAATACATCCATTGCTAAGAAGACTGCAACTAGAGAATTAACATTGTCATTTAATGTCAGTAGGATGTCATCAGCAAACAGTTGAATTTTAGAGTTTAACTTCTCATTTATGTTAATACCTTTTATATCTATATTCAATTTGAGAAAATTAGCAAATGGTTCCATAATTTAGGGTAAAAGGCAGAGGTGAAAAAGGACAGCCATGTTTGGTTCCTTTCAAAATTTGTATAGAATCAGAAGTAAAAGTATCTATTTTAACATATGCAAAACAATCATTATAAAGAAAATTAATAAGCTGTGTGAAGTTACTTGAGAAATTATATTCTTCTAAAGCCAGCAAGAGACATTTCTAGTATACCAAGTCAAAAGCATTATTAATATCAAGACTCATTAATGTTAAGTTCTCTTTCATTTTATTTGCATAGTCAATTATTGTGATTATTCTTTTAATATTATTGTATGTATTTTAATTATTTATTTGCAGATTGTTTTCCAGGATAGCCCATTGGGCTACAAGGAGCCCATTTTCAGTGGAGTCCTGGGGAGAAAAGCTCCAGAGAAATACAAATATACATAGTACAGAAAGAGCACAAATCCATACTATACATTTCAATTAAATGTTAAATACATATTTTGTATAGTACAAACCCATATTGCACACTTCAAATAGATGTTACATAATATAGAAATAAAAAACGATTTTCATTAGGAAAATGACATCAGGTTAATTAAGTAAGTATTTTTTTTTTTTTAGGTTATTACAATGAGTTAATTTTTTAGTCATTGGTCGAATATGTCCCAAGGGATGTAAAACTTTAGGAGGAAGTGACAGGCAACAAAGTTTGAAAAGTTAGGAAGAAAGCGTGGTAGAATTAGGTTGGATGAGAGGTGCGAGTGCAGTGAGGTTTTAAACAAGGAGAGACTGCTGGTGCTGCTGATGGGAGAAGGGAGAGAGTTCCAGAGACATGCAAGAGAGAAGGACACCAATTGATTCCCAGCAGGATGTGTTGGTTTATGCAATTTAATTAGCTTTTGGGAATTGGATCTTAGGAGTCTATCTGATTTATGCATTTAAAATGTATTTGCTAGGGGGGGGCAGAGAGATGAGTTATGAATGGGTTTATAGTCTTGGATGAGCTGGGTATATGTGAGGAAGTTTGGTAATTCTTGCCAACTTAGTTGCTGAAGGGAATTACAGTGGTGAGAAGAGGCTCTATGACCTGCCGCAAATTTGGATATTTTGTTATAACAAGATGAGAGTTTTGTTTTTAGGGAAGATTGTAGGCTGGTTAGGATAGATGCACCATATGAAAGGGATGGGATGAGGTATGTATTAGCTAATGTAATCCTGGTGGTGGGAGAGATAAAGCAACTTTGGCAGTAAAGCATACCCAATGTTTTATGTTTTCTTTTTTTTATATTTGCTTGTAGGTGCTTATCAAATTTTAGTTGATTGTCAATGATAATGCCTAGTAATTTTGTGTCAGAGACTAGTTCTAGGGGGGGTATTATTATTGCTGGTAATTATGAAAGATTGTTTGTCTAGGGAAGAGGTTTGGATGCATTGAGTAACATAAGTTTTGTTTTGGTTGCATTAAGGACTAGATGGTTGTCTAGCATCCACTGTTCAGTGGAAGAGAAAGCGGCTTGTGTTAGATTGTTAAGAGTTGTGATGAAAGGGGAGGAACAGATTACAGTAGAATCATCAGCATATTGGATGAGACTGGAGTTAGGAATGGCTTGGAAGAAATAATTTATGAATATGTTGAATAGTAGGGGCCTAGAATGGAACCTTGGGGGATGCCTGTGGATGTATTAAGGAAGGGCGAGATAGCTTTTTTCCATTTAACTGCTTGTTGCCTGTTTGTGAGATTGCTTGGGAACCACTGTGTAGAGGAAGGGGATAGGTTAAGTTTAGAGAGTTTGGTAAGAAGGAGGTTGTGGAAAATAGTGTCAAATACCTTAGAGAGGTTGAGGAAAAGAGTGGATACAAAGTTGCCAGAGTCGCAGGTTTTGTTGATTGTTTCTAGAAAGAAGAGGAGGACAGTGGAGGTACTATGACCTGGTCTAAAGTTGTGTGGGGGTAAGAAGCTGATTATTGATGAAGTAGGGTAAGAGTTATTGGGGTACACACTTTTCAAGTAGCTTAGAAATGGGGGATAGGATGGCGATAGGACAAAAGTTTGGGATGTCATTAATAACAAAAGCCTTCTTCCAGAGCTGGGGGACCTGGCTTTCTGAGATAGACCGATTAATTATCATAAGTATTTCTGTTTAAGATAAAGCCAGTTTGGTCTTCATCAGTCACAGAGGGTAGAGTATATTTAATCTATTAGCATGAATTGCCATGAATAAATTATAATCTACATTTAAAAGTGAAATTGTCTTGTATGGACAGCATTCAGTAGAGTATTTGTCAGTTTTTAAAACTGGAGAGATAAGGGTATATTTTCAGGAAGGAGGAACTTTAGCTAGGTCCTTGACTATAGAAAAAAACGTGTGTAGTATGTCTAGGGCTTATTTGGGTAACAGTTTATAAAGTTCAGATATAATCCCATCATTACCTGTTGCTTTATTAGGTTTCAGTTTAGAAGCAACTGAAATAAATGAAAAACTAAAATGAGACAGGTCGAGGGACAAAGGATCCAGACATGAACTTTTAGTGCGAAGTTCTAAATTGTACTTAAATAGAACGAGAGTGCTACAAGTACATGTCTGGATCCTTTGTCCCTCACTTGTCTCATTTTAGTTTTTTACTTATTTCAGTTGCTTGAGTTAGTTTTTGGTTTGTTTAAGTTTAAAAATTTGAATTTTAAGTTCAGACATCGAAATCATTTTTTCAATTAATTTAATTTGGTCATCAGATAGTTTAGGTTTTATATTTCTTTTGATAAATATTTTAATTATTTCTTCCCGATCTATTAATATAGTATTTTGAGTTTATTATAATAATCTCTGAATAATCTCTGAATTTGTGTAGGATCGCTTCTATTTCTGCTACTTTTCTTCCTATGTGATTAGACTTCTTTTATGCGATTGGACTTGCCGAGTAATTTTGTTTTTGTGGCTAAACTGCTCATGGATTTTGGGTTAACAGAGAAGTTAATCATCCTAAACTTCTCAAGGTTGATTTTAGTTTTCTGATTTAAGATTTCCAGGTGTCTGTTGCTTAGCTTATTAATCTCTTCTGTATTATTGTTTTTATTTGTCGGATTTTCTAATTTTAACTTGTTTTTTCTTGTATTTCATGTAACTCTTTTTCCCATTTTTTTATACAACCAAATAGTGACTCTACCAAAACGATGTGCTCTTAGTGTATATGCCTGACAGTAGCAGGTATTGCAGTGGCTTACACTGTATGTGTCTGACGGTAACAAACTAAAATATGCAGTAGGGTAAAGGTGTTCCTGTTTTTCATGGTTACCCTTGTATTTTACATGGAGAAGGAGCAGACTACATTTTAGAAGAGGTCTTTGCACTGAACATTTGTGACTAGTTGTTTTGTCATTAGCAACCATTATAAAACGTATTGGTGCATTATAGCCATACCAATGTTGTGCTCACTTTGCCTCTCACAGTACATTCCTTTTTCTGAGTAATATACTGCAGGAAATCTACAAACCTTTCCTTGTGTAACTGTATTAAGTAGTTGGTAATTCACATACCGTGACTTATTTGTATTCAATTTTAGGATTATACTCCATAGTAACATTTCTATTAATAACTTGAGCCAGAAGGAATTCCATATACTGCTTCAGAGCATCAAATAAAAGGGTAAATTATGCTGGGAAACGCTGTACTAATAGCCACGGTCTGCCATCACTTTGTAAATGTTAATTTTTTACAACTACTAATAAAAAAGTAATAAATATTATACTTGTGTTAATATCCTAGGCAGCATCCACTTAGAAGCATTGTGGAACAGCATTTTATATGCCCAGTCAGCACAAAATGTAAAAAGTCATGAGACAGAAATACGATGGTCACTAAATGATATAATGATTCTCATTGTTATCATTACGGCTATATGCAATATTATAGCAATAACCCACGCCTGGGTGTGGGTAATGCTGGATTTACCCACGGTTGGCGTGGTTTGGTCCCGAGGGCGAAGCCCGAGGGACCAAACAAAGCCAACTGTGGGTAAATCCAGCATTACCCACACCCAGGCATGGGTTATTGCTATTATACAATGACATTATTTAAGAAAAGAAATAATTACTTTTCTTAAATAATGGCATTGTATAATGCCTCTTTACTGCCCTTCCGCAGCTGTCTGGTATTCTGTGGCAGTTCTGATGTACTGCGCGCCTGCGCAGTACATCAGAGCTGTGGGCAAAAGCAATGGAGAACGCAAGATCTCCGTTGCTTTTTTTTACTGTTTCGCTATGTTAAATGGGTTTAACATAGCAAGACAGCTTTAAAATACGCTACGGATATCTCCGTTGCTTATTTTAAAGCTGTCTCGCTATGTTAAACCCATTTAATATAGCAAGACAGCTTTAAAAAAAAAAGCAACGGAGATCGCAAGATCTCTGTTGCTTTTTACACACTGTGTCGCTATGTTAAAGGAGTTTAACATAGCGAGATAGCTTTAAAAAAAGCAACGGAGATCTCCGTTGCTTTTTTTAAACCTGTGTCACTATGTTAAACTCTTTTAACATAGCGAGACAGTGTTTTATACTAACGGAAAAAGTCCGGGCGACTGGACCTTTTTCCGTTAGTATATTGAAGGATTTACAATGGGCACGCTGGTTGGGCTGGCCAATCAGCGTGCACGTTTTAGGGGAGGAATTGTATAATAACACTTTTATTTACCACTTTGGTCTATAGTACACTTATGTGGTACTTCATGGTATCAAATGAAAGCTCACATTATGCTGGGAAAATTCTCTATGCTACCTGTTGTCTATGGAACACCACTTTGCAGATATGTATACTTGTTTAGCAATAAGTATGGTATTTATATGCATTTACATATTTTATGTTAATATTTCAGGGAGGGTCCACATATCATAATGGAGCATTATTTCTCAGATCAGCTCAGGACACTAGTGAGAAATGTCTGCTGACCCAAATACAGTATTCAGTATATCAGAAAGTGAAATTTCTTTTTATACTGACTTATGAATTTGTGCCATATTATTAGTAAATTTAATAACTTGATCCAGATAGATTATATATGGTACTTCATAGTATCAAGTGAAATCAATAATGTTGTAAAGGATGTCAATGATACCGGTGGCCTGCCCACTCCCAGTTTGCAGATATGTATAATAAAGTATGCATAAATGCATAAATTTATTTTATTTATTTACATTTGATTACTGGGAAAGTCCGATTGGGTAGATGTCCATTTTCAGCAGAGGCCTGGGGAAAAAAGCTCCAAAGTACAACAAAAACATTTTAAGAACAATAATTGTACAGTCTTCAAAAAAATAATACAAAATATCTTCAATAATTTTACCAAGTTAGACATAATGTGAAAACAGTTACGAATAGGTACAATTTACATAGGTTCATGAGTAACTACTAGGCTAGCAACTCTTCTGGCCATTTTAAGCTTAGCCAGTTTCCATTTTTATGCTCAAAATAACCTATCCCATTTGTTTATAGATTGGCCTTACCCAGCCGATGATCGATAAGTATATATTACCCCTAATGAGAATAACTGAAAACATACCATAGATAATTTGAGGGCACTCATGCATGGGATAACACATTTAGGAACTACCTCTGTCCGTTAGTAGTGCAGGAAGCAGTTCTGGGGTAAAATTTCTGTTTACCCTCCATAGATACAAGTTGTGCTTGAAAATGGACAGGGATGAACTTTGCTTTATGTGGATGGGGAGTCTGTTCTAGAGCAGCAGCATCCTTTACGAGATAGACATGCTCCTCAAAACTATTTTGGTGATGTTGCAGAAGAGGTTTAGATTCCTAGACTGAATATTTCTAATGCCATTTGTTTTGCATATGTGCAGTACATCCATCAGTATTGCATCAGAGGATGCCTTGTATGCCATTCACAGGTCACCTCTTAGCAGTCTGTAGTATACCGAATATAGTGACAGGACTTTGAGTTGATACATGTAAGATATGTTGTTTAGGGTTCCTATTAAGTGATCGAAGATGCATTCTTTCAAATGCCCCTTGATTGAACTTAAAAGAATGAAAAGGCAAAATAGCAAAGCGGCTTTTAAGCAAATTCTTTCCCTGGGAAAGAATTTGCTTGGCCACTTCCGTTACTTTGCCGTTTTCGGCACTGTAGTGCAATCTCAGACTTGGTATATTTAAGTGGGGGGCAAAGTCCCCCACTTTATGTATTGTTTTAAAGTATTTTTTTGCTTTATTTTGGAACAGCGATTTTTTTTTTCCCCTGGGAAAAAAATCGCTGTTCAGAGTGTTGAGGATTGTAAGCTTTCGCTTACATAGGGTCGATAAATTAGCGTTCACTTTTTTAAGCGTTTGCTGATTTAATATAGACCCGTTGTTTAGGCCTTGTATCCTTTTAGTAAGGTATTTCAGTGGGCACTCCAACTGTTGCATGTATCTAGATGGATACATGCCAAAGGGGGCATTGTATTCAATTACTGGCCAAGTGAGGACTGAGTAAAGGCGGTCAATGACATCCCTTAAATCTAGACACAACCCCTTTGTTTATAAGTTGTGCAATATATAAGGACACATGTTGGTAAAAGTTAAGTCAATGTCCACATAAGTGCCCAAATCCTGACCAACAGTGTCAGCTCTTAGAGGTTTATTTTCAAGTCCAGCCCTGTTAGAAATGTTACACCTAAAGAAATCCCAATCTCTCCACACCACACACTCCAGGGACCTCAACATCATTACAACAATCAACAGAGCATGCTGGAGGGACAGGTTCATAACCCAGAAATTGCCCATGCTCTGGACTAGACTTCCCATACATGTCAAGCAGAGCACCTCACTGGCCCTTTTCAAGAGAAATCTTGATGTGTGGATGGGAAATAGAAAGTTCATCCCAGAGATGACTCTAGTGGGTCTATTTGATAGCAGCAGTTGGAACTAACTGTGGCATGATGCCAGGGCACTTCTATGGGGAAGGTTTGTAAAGGCTCCAGGGCCATTGGCCTAGTACACACCTATGAACCTATGTGGTAGTTAACTGGCGTACATGATTTTCCAAAGGATACAAAAATGCATTTTTTGGCATTTAGTTTCAGTCCATGGTTTTGGCACCATTATTTATTTCAAGCAAACCTTCCCACAGGATGGCTAATTTATTTGGGGATTCAGTGACTGCTCCTAGCTTGCATTCATCTGCAAACTTAATCAGCCACGCCCCTTTGTTTTTGGCTTATACTTTAAAAAAGTAGATGCCAAGCAGGAGTGTTCCCAGCATATAACCCTGAGAACGGCAGTGATTTAATATTTAGGGGAATTCTGGCTATTTTATAGAAAAATTACAAGTAAGTTGGTATAACACAAACAGGAATTGCATTGTGAAGTGAGAGAAAAACACAGGATTATGATATATTCAGAAAGATAGTCAGGGAGAGAAATTGAAGTAAAGAAGTGAGTGAAGAAGGGAGACTAAGAGAATGTAAGGTACGAACAGGTACTTGTTCATGTTTAAGGATATAATTTATTCTGGGGTTAAGCAACTACAGAGCCAAAATTTACAGAATGGTTTTAAAAGACTGGAGGTGGATATTGTCTTGATACAGTTAAGGAGTAACGGGCCTTAGCACCATGGTATGAGTACAGACCATACCCAGCAGATTTGATAAATGTGTGGATAGAAATGAGTTTTTGATCAGTGGGTCATAATGACTGATTGGGAACATAATTATGTAGAATGGCATATAGTGCCAGACAAGCAGATGGAGGCTGGATAGTTTTATAGTGGTAAGAAGCTGTGTATGTTAGTTAATGAGGTAGTTCGAAATAGTTTAGGCATTTTAGTGCTATGCAGTGGTGGGTTCTGAAAGGGGTTTTGCTGCAGATTTAGTCATTTTATTATAACTGGTTCAAGTTTTGATGTTTTGTGATGCCTGGAGGTTAGTAAGGATGGGAGTACTGTGTGGAGGAGGTAAGTAGTGGTAAGTGAAGTTTCAATTGCATTGATGAGAATGTTTTTGGCTCTGTAAAGCACCCCTACGTTTTGTTGAGTTTTGTATGTAATTTTGTAAATGCAGGTCAAATTTAACCAATGTCATACCTATTAATTTTGCTGAGAAGTGATGTCAGTGGATGTCTTATTAAGAAAGAGAATTAAAACAAATGTGTTTGTTTTTTTTTCATGAGAGATGGATTTAGTGGTAGTTTTTTTTGGGGGGGTTGAGCATAAGTTGTGAGTTACAAAGCCATGTTTCAGTAGCTGTTAAAGCATCCCGAGTAATTTTTTTGATATGTCATGTTCACGTTGTCAGATATACATATGAGTGTGGAGTCATCTGCATATTGCATTAGTTAGACCTGTTGTGTAGATGATGTTAGTGAGAATATGAAAGAGCAGGGGACCAAAGATTGAGCCTTGTGGCACACTAGTGGTGACTGGATGGTATGGGGAGTGGGTGGGGTGCCATTTTACTGATACCTATTGGACAGGTAGCTTTTGAAGCATAGAAGGGTTGGCTGAGAAAGAACTAGTGAGGACGTTTGAAGTAGAAGTTTGCTGTGGCAAACTGTGTCAGTGACTTTAGACAAGTCTAGAAATAAAGAGGAAACTAATTTGCTGTTATCTGTAACTTTATTGACAGTATCTATAAAGTTTAGAAATGCAGTGTTAATACTATGGGAGGGAAGGAAGCTGTGTTGTATAGAGGACAGGAGTTTTTCCTGCAGGAGATAGTTAAGCAATTGTTTTTGAATACATTTTCAAGTATTTTGGAGAGGGGGGTAAGATTGTATAAGTCTATAGTTAGTAATATCTGCTGAATTTCCTGTTTTGTGTAGAGGGATAAAGTGTTTTGTTTTACAAAGAGGGAACATGAGATTCCTACACTGACCTATTTATAAGGATTGAAACAGGATAGGTAAAGCTATCGTCTGCAATTTTAAAGTTCTCACTAGGAAGGTCATCAACTGAAGTGAGCATGGTTTGAGTCTGTTTGAGTAGTTTTATATAGGATGTGGGCACAGGTTTGAAGGTGAAAGTGCATGTGGTGAGGTGAAATATTGCATTTCTGTAAATATCCCCAGTATTATCCCCCCCAGATGCATTGTGGAACAACATTGCACATGCCCGGTCATCACAGATGTCAGGAAAGGCTCCTCAGACAAATGGGCTACTCGGTACCAAAAGAAAATGTTTTTTTTTTTTTAGAGATATTACGAACATATGTCATATGTTATTAATTATATCAAAAACTTGAACAAGAAAGTGTTGATATGATATCAAAAAATAGCATACACAATGCATGAAAAACATTGCACTGATAGTCTGTATCTAAGCAGTACTGCTTTATAGGTATACGTGTACTAATTAAGTGATATGTACAAACTGCCTTGCTGCAAATCGAAGATCACATCTACTGAACAAATGTCACACTGATAGCTGAGATCTAACTACAGTTTTTAGAGAGATATTAATAGTTGTTTGTATAATTATAATAAAATTTACATATCATCAAATTACTTGTTCAGTAAAAAAACATCACCATCATGTTTGGCTGATATATTAATATCACCATTATGAAGAGGAGTACATGATGAACCTTTGTCTTTTACTTTTCTTGTAAGTTTTATAGTTTTTAAGATATATTTTTGTTCACACATAGGTAGCAAAAGTGCATTCTCAGGAATTTAGCTCAGACGAAAGCTGTCCAGCCATGGAATCTTCAGGTGTTAGAAGGTGTGAAATTATATTCGCGCTGGGTGCTAATGAGTTAAATGGTAATGGAGAATCTGACATTCCGATAATGATGCCAGGCTGGAATCTTCAGGTGTCAGAAGGTATGAAATTCTACTCGCGCTAGGTGCTAATGAGTTAAATGGTAATGGAGAATCTGACATTCTGAAATTTATGCCAGGCCTGCAGTAAACTCAGAGGGATATGCCTGGGCATCAGGGCGCATGCCATTAGTGTTCCACTTGGATTCAGGGTCGATACGTGAAAAGGCATTTGTTTTCAAGGAAATTGGCAGTCCTACTGGGCTGTTCCATTTTGAAATCCCCTGTCACCTGTCTTACCCATGTATTCCATAGCTCTGTGGAGACTGGGAAACCACTGCCTTTAGTTTATAACTGTCAGTCCTGCTCAGCTGCCTCCTGTCAACTATCATTCCTAAGTCGTACATAACTCTGTGGTGATTGAGTAACTACTACCTGTAGTCTCTGTACTAGAACATAAGGTGAATTGCATTCTATTGTATGTGCTGTGCTTCTACTATGCACAGACACTTGAGATACTATTGTCACAGCTATGACTGTGACACCCTGAGCTGATCATAACAGTGTTCTCGCTGGCTGGCATAATCATCTCACAGTACACTACCTGTGTTAATATGAGATGCAGTATATGACTGTCTCTTACATGCACTCTGTATCAGGTATATCACCAGCATAAGGTGACTCAGTATCTGTATCTTCATTATAGTCTCTGTCTCCAATGCTTTGTAATTTGTGGTAGAGACAATGCTGGCATTCTGCTATATTAGTAAACAAAGAAACAATGGACTGCATTCTTTCACTGGGATAATGTTCCATAGACCAGGTGCTTTGTAGGCCACTCCCAGTATTATGCAAAATTTGATCCAGTGATGAGGTAACTGGTTTCCCAGTCTTTGCCAACATGAAAGCAATAATCTGTATAACTCCTCTTAAAATTACCAGTCTGAGGCGAAAGGCCGAGGTACCAGATCATTTAATAAAAGGCAACTGGTAAAGTGCGTGGAATTTGTTTTTGGATTTACTTTCTTTGTGCTGGTGTTTTTGGACTTATTCGCTATTCTTTATTCTGGCACTTACCGGTTGCAAGATGTCACAGGCAGCTGGAGCTTCGGGGCAGATGAATATGCCAGGAGCCACTTTTTTTGCTGATGTGGTCAGTGAGCGTGAAAAAAAGTTTACCAATATGGATCCATGGAATGTTGGCGGTAATAGCCAGATAGATGGCCGTTTTGTATTAGAAAGACTTATGACTAAAGAAACTGCTTTGTTCCTTGATACTCGCCTCTTGGAAAAGTACATTAATTTGAATCTGACTCCTAGAGGCTTACGTATTGATCGACTTCCTGCGACTGAATTTTCAGAAGAGGAACATGATTTATTTGATGAATGGAAACAGGCTTCTTTAGAGTGTACTATGAAATGGCTCCGTATATTAGTTAAACGGAACCAAAGAGCACACGATAAATTAAAAGGTGAAATATTGCATCTACAGGACGAGGTGGTGGAGGAGTCCTGTTTTAGGATGCAATTTTCTAAAATCAATGAAAAGATTTCCAAACTAGAAACTGATATTTTGCAGCGTAAAAGAAATAAACTTTTACGGGATATGAAAGACTATGAGACCGGTATTCTGTTCTCATGGCAACGTGAGCCCACGCGTAGTAGGTCAAAGGTCAGGAGAGGTTTACAGAAGCGACGAAGTGTCTCAGCGTCCTCATGGGAACTAGAAGGAAGTGCTTATGGTACTAAAAATGTGACTTTTGCTGACTCAGTTAATGATGGTAATGTGGAGACTGAGGGTGCAAACGGTACACCGAGTTCCTCGAGGACAAATAACTCCTTTCAAACCAACAAATCAGGTCGGGGAAGGAATGGCAGAAAGGGCAGAAATCGCTTCAAGGAATGAACAAGTGAGTCTACAGAATGAACGGACATTATGTATTATTAACTTATCTAGTTTGGTTCTTAATGATAACATGAAATCTGTGTTGCTTAAAGGCAGTAAATTTGTGCCTACGTATTTTCCCTCCCTTGGTGATTTATATATGGAACTAAAAATGTTTATCAGAAAACTATATTTGAAGGTGTATTTTCAGAACAGTGCTATTAATCCTGTTAATAATATATTAGATGAAAATAATCTTGAGTGTGATGAATTATTAAATGTATCTATTTATGAGTATGAAGATGCTGACTTTGTTTGTGAAGATGAAAAAACAGAGACTGTGGAATATTATCACACAGGTTATGGAAAATTGTCATTACCCTATTTGGTTTCTGATAGTAAATTTACACCTAATATTAAGGTACCTGCTATTGCCGCTTTTTTTAAAGTTCTGTTTAAAGAATTGTCATTAATGTTGGATAAATTCTATAAGAACAAAAAGCAATATAACTTAAATAAAAATGAATGGATGGCCCTTAAGAGTATGGTGAAAATTAAAAGGGAATTCATTTTTAAGTGTGCTGACAAAGGTGGTAATTGGGTCATTTTACAAAAATCAAATTATTGTGAAATGGTAAAAGATTTACTAAATAATGTGGTTGAATATAAGTGCTTGAAAAAGGATCCAGTTATGGAATTTAGCAATGAACTTCTGACTCTATTATAGCGAGGGGAACATCTTGGTTTCTTTAATCATAAGGATATTTGTAAATTGTTTATTAAGAAACCGTTGACACCGATTTTTTATGCCTTGCCCAAAGTGCATAAATGTTTGGAAAGACCCCCAGGTAGGCCAATAGTGTCAAGGATAGGTTCTTTGTTAAGTAATGTGAATATCTTCCTGGATTTTCATCTTAAAAAACATTTGAATAAAGTGACAGCACACATCTCTAACACTCAGGATTTGTTGGATGAACTCTCTCAGGTGAAATGGTGTCAGGATTATTATTGGGTGACCATTGACGTGAAATCACTGTATACAAATATTAGTAGAAGATGGGGATTGGAAGCAGTGATGGAGATGTTGGGTGATGGACCTAGAACAACCTTTTTGGTTAACTTACTTGAATTTTGTCTTACCCATAACTACTTTTGCTTTAACAATGAATTCTTTCTGCAATTGAAAGGAGCGGCTATGGGGGCTGCTTTTGCGCCCTCATATGCTATCATCTACATGGGATTTTTTTAAAGGAAATTCATTTATCCCACTCTGTTTTATAAAAAGAACGTTGTATTATACAAGCGTTTTATTGATTATCTTTTTCTGATTTGTAGGGGTGATATTTGTGATTTTTTGGATTTTTTTGATAATTTAAATAAGAATGAACATGGATTGACCTTCTCTTATGAATTTAATAGGGAAAGGATTAATTTTTTGGATGTGACGCTATATAATGATGAGGAACATATTGGCTATAGGCCGTTTAGGAAAAGTATTTCAGTAAATATGTTCCTACATGCGAGTAGCATGCATCCTGGGCATTTATTGTATTCATTACCCTCAGGTGAATTTAAAAGAATTTTTGACCATACTAGTAATGAAATGGAGAGGGATAATGAATTAAATAATGTTGAGTTGAGGCTGAGTAAGAGAGGTTATGATAAAGATCATTTGTTAAAATGCAAAAACAGGTTATTTGGGATTGTTGATAATTCTTGTGAGTATCGAAATTCTAGGAGCACTTTGGAAAGATCGACTCTTAGAGTATTTAATAGTAAAGAGTGTGATGATGGGGAGAGGCTATTTTATGTTACGAAATTTTCCCCTCTATCTGATGAATTAGTGAAGGTAGTGAGAAAATATTGGTATATAATTAGTGAGGATGAGAATATAGGTCATCTTTTTCCTAAACATATCACTTTTTCCTATAAGAGGGGGAAAAATTTAAAAGAGTTATTGAATTATAACTTCTTGAAAGGGGATGAAAAACATAATTTTTCTCTAGGTACACATCCTTGTGGTCACTGTAGTCTTTGTGAGAGGGTAATTAATGTAAATAGGATTAATGGCATACCTTTTGCTCCTAGATTTTACTTTAACTGTAGATCAATAGGCGTAGTGTATATTCTAGGTTGTTCATGTGTAGGCATTTGGTACATAGGGCAAACAAAAAGGATGGTTAGAATTTGCATTTTAGAGCATTTAAAAGATATTAGAAACCATAGCGAAATTAGCCCTGTGGCCCAACATTTTCTTGATAAACATGGTGGTTGCCCAAATAGTTTGAGATTTTGTGTACTGGGGAAACCATTTTTTATTGGAGGAGGGGGGAATTATTCCTATAAATTACTTGAATTGGAGACTAAAATGATTCTAAAATTTAAAACTCTGAAGCCCCATGGACTTAATTTGGAATTAGGTATTTAATTTATGTTATAATAATTATTATCATTGTATTATTATGTATGTTATTTAGTACTTTTTATGTGGTTTATTGTGATACATTGTTTCTCTTTTTAATTTATTGTAAATGCCACTTTAAAGTTGTGATTATATCAGCGATTAATTGATGTTAGGTGCTTGTGATAATTGTTATTAACTTGTGTATATATATACATGAAAAAATACACATTTTTTGTGATCCTTTGAAGGCGAAAGGCCGAGGTACCAGATCGTTTAATAAAAGGCAACTGGTAAAGTGCGTGGAATTTGTGTTTGGATTGAGTATTTATATACCTCTACTCAGTGCACGGTCAGGCAATTCCCAGATAGTTTGGTATCTGATACTGTAATAAGAACACTGTTGTCCCATTACAGCAATAAATTTACAGGCAATAAGATGTAACACCATACTGTGAAATCTCAAAATCTGATGTTTTATACACTGAATGTTAGTCAGCATTGTGTGGAAATTTCTAAATTAACAGAAGGACATTGTCACATCTAGAAAAACAATGTCCCAACTGGAAACATAAATGTTTGATATGCTGCAGTCAGACCAACTTCTAGCATTTCTTGGTATTGTGAATTATTTTCTAGATTTTTGTTTATTTGGAAGCCTTTGTGACCCACTCAGGTATAACAATTTATCTCTTCTAAGTAGGAAGGAGAGATGTTTGATGTGTGCAAGTTTAGTCTTTGTATTCTTCGTATTTTTCCCAGAACTGTTTGGATTTCCGTTTTTGTTTAATTTGTATGTCAGTAAAAATTATTTATCATAGTAACATAATCACATCAACAGCACACCCCTGAAAGTTGATCCTGTAGTCTGGGATATGAGAACCTACGTCGACAATGAACTGTTCTTTGATCGCCATGTATCCACTAGTGCAAGGAAGTCCTTTTTATTGCACAGCTTATATCTGAAGTATGGTGTCCTGGTCAAAGGATCCTAGCCTGAAAGACCATTTACATTTCCCATGATTCCAATGTTCAGTGGCAGCAAGATCACCTGCTCAAGGGATCTTAATCTCTTTAGCAATTGAAATGGAACATGTTGGAGGGATAGGTATGTATCACAGAGAATACCTTTTCAGTGGAATCACCTTCCACGCTACACAAAGTACTTCTCTTACTCCATTAAAATGTAATTTGGATGAATGCATGTGAAATGGCAAATTCTCCCCCAATTTAGCACTCATGTCCTCAGTGGGTAGGGGCAACAAGTAAATGTTCCAACACAAAATATAAGGGCTAAAAACTACAATGAGAATTTAAGACTAGGCTTCCTCAGATCCTCACAAGTCAGTAGACTAGTAAGTACCTTTGAAAATATAGCATACCCCCCAACCAATAGCAACAATGTTTAATACATCACGGCATGCCTTGATGTTCTTCAGGCAGTTCCCATTACAGGTAAGATCTGTTTTCTGTGTTGAATTTTCTAAATTAAAAGTAAGCGTTTGTCGCACTCTTGCACAAAAAGTATATTTCCTGACTGGGAAACATCAACATTTGATATGTTTCAATCTTCACTCTATGTTCTTCAAACAGTTACAAGCTCTGTGTAACATTTATGATATTATCAAAAGTAATTGTCCCTCCCTAAGAGGCAGCAAATGTATTGCTTCCTTAAAGAAAGCAACCCATGGCTGCATAAGTATTTATCCTCTATTGTCTTACTGGATAATTTTCAGTACTGTATGATTACTGCAGTATATCTTGGGGATAGATATCCCACGCAAACATACAGCAACAATTTCCTTATCTAAAGTGAACCTATGTTGTATTTCAGTATGGTCCTTGGTGTCACATCTGATCATTTTCAGTGCTTGCTTCCTCTGAGGTGGTTTCCTGCAATCAAATATAGATAATTAGGTTCATAGGTAGGTACTAGGCTATCTGCTCGAGGGCATTTATAAGCCTAACCAGAGCGTGTCGGCTTCCGTTGCCCCATTAAATAATTAACTGATCCTCTGTCAAGCAGAGCCAATGAAGTGATCCCACGGGTGTATTTTCTGTTACCCATCCCCTCGTCAAGGTTTCTCTTGAAGAGTGTTAGTGAGGGGCTCTGCCTGATGTAATTTGGAATTTTGTTCCAAAGCATGGGGAGCCTCTGTGACAGGAATCTATCCCTCCAGCATGTTCTGTTTATTGTGGTGAGGTTTAGCTCACTAGAGTGCGTGGCTCGCAGTTACTTGGATTTCTTTAGGTGGAGCATGTCCATCAATTCTGAGTTGGACATGGCTTTGTAAGTCAGGCAGAGATCACCTCTGAGTAAGTGATATGCCACTGAGTACAGCCAGAGTTTTTTCAGTCGGGCTGCATAGGACATATGTTTAGGACCAGTAATCCTCTTGGTGAGGTACTTTTGTGGTCTTTCCAGATGTTGGAAGTGTCTTGTGAGGTACATCCCAAATGGGGCATTATACTCTATGATGGGTCTAATGAGTGACGAGTAGAGGGGCACTATAACCTCTTTATTTCTAGATGCGACCCCTTTAGTAATTAGATGGGCCACATAGAAGGATTTCCTAACTACTTTGGCAATATGATTGTCAAAGGAGAGATTACTATCTACCTGGGTCCCCAGATCTCTTATTACCTCTTCTGTATTAAGGGGGCTGCCACCTATGTGGCAATTTGTGGGTGTTTTGTTTTTCCCAAACGGGATGACTATGCATTTTTTGGCATTTAGCTTGAGGCCATGACTTTGACACCAAGTGTCTGTCTCAGTAAGGCCCTTTTGGAGGATGTCCATGTCAGCCGGAGAGTCAGTTATAGTTCCCAGTTTCCAGTCATCGGCGAACTTGGTTAGCCATAGTTCTCCTGTGTTTGCTTGTACTTCTGAGAAGTATATGCCGAACAGTAAGGGTCCCAGGACCGAGCCTTGCGGGACACCACTTGTGACTGGTTTAGAGTCGGACCTGGAGCCTGCTATTCTTACCGTGTAAGCCAGTTGGCAATCCATCTTGTGATGTAGGGGTTTATGTTCAGACTGGTGAGTTTTTCTGTAATACCTGAGTGGGGAATGGTGTCGAAAGCCTTGGAGAGGTCAAGGTAGGCTGTGTGAACAACCTTTCCCTTGACTATGGCCTTGGTGACTGTCTCAAAGAAGTCAACCAGGTTTAGTAGGCATGATCTGTCCTTAACAAAGTTGAACTGGGTCGAGTCAAGTGTTTGGAGGTTCCCAATGTCTTTGTTAATGAGTTCCATGATGATGCGCACCATAGCCTTGCAAACCAGGCTAGTCAGGCTTATGGGGCAATAGTTACCAGGGTCAGTTTTGGCCCCTCCTTTGTGGAGAGGAATAACCGTTGCTGTGTGCCATTCTATGGTCACGTAGCCTGCGGAGAGGCTGAGGTTGAACAGTGTGTTTAGGTGGGAGGTTAGTTTGTTCTGTAGTTCATGCAAGATGCAGCCTGGGACACCATCTGGTCCCATTGATGCTGTGTTTTTGGCTTTTGAAAGGGCTGTTTTCACCTGTGCGTCTGTGACTTTTGGGACACTACACATTTCTGGTATTGTTGTGGGCCCATTTGGAGGCGAGAGGGGGTGAATTTGCACTGAATCTATCTGCCAGGATGTTGGCAATATCAGTAGGTTCAGTATATTTTTGTGCTATTTTGCACTAGTTCAGTGCATATCTGTGAGTTGCCACTTAGATTCTTAACATAGCTAAAGAAAGCTTTGTGGTTATCTTTTGAATCCTTGGCTATTTTTCTTTCGAAGTTAGCCTTGGATGATTTCATGAGGGACCTTAGTTTCTTACTGATACTGGTCAGGGGTGTCTTTCCTTCTTGGGATTTGCTTTTTTTCTGAACCAGTTTCCTCCTTCTATTGTATAGCCTGTTTATTGCAGGGGTCCACCAGACTGGTTTCCTTCTCTTAGACGAGCGAGTATTGTTTTTGCTAGGGATGGCATAATCCATGCATTTTTGTAGGTGCTCATAGGGTGCATTTGTAAAGGTTTCTGCATCTTGGGCAGCGGTATCCTTTAGCGTGGGGGCTGTGAAACTTACCATCTCTGTTTTTTAGTAAGGTGAAGTTTGCTTTAGAAAAGTTTTTTACTGTGGTTTCCTTAGTTGGGGGAGGTGGTGTGGTGTGGACATCCAGAGTGATTAGTTTATGGTCTGATCTAACCAGTGACAGGTTGACCTCCCATGTGGAACACCTGTTGCCCATGTTGGTGATGACCAGGTCCAATATGTTTTCACCTCTGTTAGGGGAGTTTACCAGCTGATCCAGGGTGTTTGAGTTGATGAATTCCAGCAAGTGCTGGGCCTGGGAATTTGTACTCGAGTAGTTTTCCCAGTGAATGGTAGGGTAATTGAAATCGCCCAATATCAGGATGTTCGGTAGGACCTTCATGTTTTCCAGTGTCTCCAGAAAGGTGGAGTGGTGGTCCTGGGTAATGGAGGGTGATCTGTAGCAGGCCACAATTTGCATTGCAGATTTGCCCGATGTTAGTTGCACATGGATGATCTCAGAGGTATCATGCTGCGCCACTAACTTGGAGGTGTAGATATCCTTGATGAATATAGATACACTCCCTCCTTTTGTGTTTCGGTCCATGTTCTGTGGCCAAAACGTGTGGTATGAGTTGTAGCCCGGTAGTGCTGGGGTGCTCTCTGGAGCCTTTAACCAGGTTTCAGTTACTGCACAGATGCCGACGTTCTCCATACTGAGGAGTGCTTCGAGCACGTGCATTTTGAGATTTAAACTCCTGGAATTGAGTAGCATAACCCTCAGTTTTTTGTTAATTGTGCTGTTTATGGAGATGGGTTTGACTTTTGAGCCTTGCCTAAAAAGGCATTATGGGGGCAGCAAGAGCCTTGGCCAGTATTCAAAAGCCTAGGGGTGACAGGTGCAAACTGTCTCTTGTGAAGCATCTATGCATCTTAGAAAAGCAGGAATTACTGATAATACCCCACACACACACAGACACACACTTCAGTCCTCATCTTCTGGTTGTATTTATGGTATATCTCACCTCATAACAATGTTAATGTAATATAAAACAGATGTGAAGAAAAAAACGTAGTAGCGCATGCTTGTTGTTCTGCACGATTACTTTATTTCTGAAGGGTGATTAGCCTAAGCACTGACATCAATTGTATCGTAACAAGTGGCATCAGTGTTCATCTCATAGTCAAAGGCAATAGAGTGACTCACCATGGCCTTTTAATGTGTGGCAGGGTGAGAAAGGAGAAAGAAGGCATGATAATTATTAGACTACCTTTTTAAGTTCAGTTCATCGTGTCATTTTTTTCTGCATTAGTCTGGGGTACTTACTTTGTTAATATTTCTGATAAAATAAAATGTTTAACCTTATAATAATTAGAATCTGGGTAAATATATTTCTTTATTTTAAAATCATAATCCATATGATTTTTATAATGAAAAAAATAGAAAAGCTGAGTAGTTATCTCATATCCAGCAGAGTAGTATTGCTACTGCATGCCAAGGTGACTCTGCATGCTGTCTTCATGGGTCAGTTCCCCTTTGTTAAACTCACTGTTTCATGCCTGGCATCTCCTATGGTATATTAAATACTATGGTCATTGTTACCTTTTTTCTATAGCCACCAAAACTAAGTCTTGTATTTGCCGCTTATAATGGCTCCAATTTTTAACCTGCTTGAGACATTTAAACAGCCTGTGAAAAAAGTCTGCCCTTCTTTACTTATATCTAGCTTTCTGTTTTCTAGTACACTTCTGGCATACTGAAACCTCAACTACTACTGCATCTCATCCTTCAACTTGTGCTCAGGGAAGTCAGGATATCAGATTTCTCACTGTTTGCCTTTGAATACCAATTATTTAAACTTCAGGTAATGTTTTTTGGACTTTTACAAGCAACAAGTTGAAACGAATACTTGTGTCTCTGAAATTTATCACTCACTTAGCATTTGTATTTCCCTTGTATGTAAACTGCTACACCTCCTGCAGTGGTACCTTTCTTGTTACTTTACATTTTTGTTATAATCATCACTGTTCATACTCAGTTTATGTTTACTCATCTTTGTTTCAGTCAGTATATATCTATATCATTACTGTTTCCACCAAATAATTTCTCCATATCTCTTCTTACTGTCTTAAGTGCTTTACAATTGCAGCTAATGTATTTATAAGTTACTTCTCTAATTCGTGTGCACCTAAAACAAAGGGGTAGCAGACATACTCTTAATACTGTACCGGCTAACACGGGTGGACTATGGCTGACCAAGTTTGCAGATGACTGCAAACTGGGTGCTGTAATCGACTCTCCGGCTGACACAAGCATCCTCCAAAAGGGTCTCACAGAGACAGATAACTGGTGTCAGAGCCATGGCCTAAAGATAAATGCCAAAAAGTGCATAGTCATCCCCTTTGGGAAAAACAAAGTGCCCACAAATTACCACATAGGTGGTAATCCATTAAGTATGGAAGAAGTAATTAGGGACTTGGGGACCCAAGTAGATAGCAATCTCTCCTTTGACAATCACGTTGCCAAAGTGGTTAGAAAGACCTTCTATATAGCCCACCTTATCACGAAAGGGTTCACATCTAGCTCAAGAGAGGTCATTGTGCCCCTCTACTCATCACTTATCAGGCCCATAATTGAGTACAATGCCCTGTTTGGGATGTACCTTACCCGACACCTGCAGCAACTGGAAAGACCCCAAAAGTATCTCACCAAGAGGATCAAGGGGCTCAAACAGATGCCCTATGCAGTTTGGCTAAAGAAACTCCACTCCGCTCTACTCAGTTGCGTACCACCTACTCAGAGGTGATCTGTGTCTGACATATAAAGCCATGTCCAACCCAGAATTAATGGACATGCTTCACCTCAGGAAATCCAGATCCCTTAGAGCTACACACTCCAGGGACATGAACCTCACCACAGAAATAAATAGGACATGCTGGAGGGACAGATTCATATCCCAGAGGCTCCCCTCACTCTGGAACAAAATCCCAATCCATGTTAGGCAGAGCCCCTCACTGACCCTCTTCAAGAGAAATCTTAACAAATAATCTGAAGAAAAATACTTAAAATCTCAAATGTGGCTCCTTTCTTCTCTCAGCATTTTCTCCTCTTGGTGGCTGCTTCACCAACAGCCAACAAGTCTGAAAAGACGCCAAAACCACGAGGCAATCGGGTTTTAAGAGAGGGGGATCAACGAGTTTGGAATTGACCCAAAATGGCCAATAAAACTACAGTTTCTAGGCAGTAACCACTCCCACAGGGGCAGGCAGGCTGTTACCACTGCCACTGACGAACACAGAGACTTCCCTTTAGCCCAAGCAAGCAATGGCCTCCAAGAAACTTACAAATATTTTCTGCATTGCTGCCTACTTTTTGGCATTTTCCAGCTTGCTAAACTTGATATCTGTATTAGGAACTGTATTTAGAACACATCTAGAGCCTGTTTACTGCATTTCCTGTGTTGCACTTATTTTAAAATCGTTTTTTTCTTAAAACTGCATTTTACCTGTCTCTGGCCTAGCACTCAAGTGTGGGGTCATTTATTGCACTGTTCTAACTTGTTGCTACTTGTGTATCTCTGCTATCTTTAAACAAAACAAAAAAAAAAGCTAAAAAATCTTGCTTCTTTCCCACTTTCTGAAATTTAAAAAAAAGTTCAGTTACAGATTTGCTGTTCTGAACTGTTTGTAAGTTTCCTGGAGGCTATTGCTTGCTTGGGCTAAAGGGAAGTCTCTGTGTTCATCAGCGGCAGTGGTAAACACTGAACAGCCTGCCTGCCCCTGTGGGAGTGGTTACTGCCTAGAAACTGTAGTTTTATTGGCCATTTGGGTCAATTCCAAACTCCTTGATCCCCCCTCTTAAAACCAGATTGCCTCGTGGTTTTGGGGTCTTTTCAGACTTGTTGGCTGTTGGTGAAGCACCCACCAAGAGGAGAAAACGCTGAGAGAAGAAAGAAGACACTTTTGAGATTTTAAGTATTTTTCTTCAGATTATTTGTTAAGATTTCTGCATTGCTGCCTACTTTTTGGCGTTTCCCAGCTTGTTAAACTTGATATCTGTATTAGGAACTGTATTTAGAACACATCTAGAGCCTGTTTACTGCATTTCCTGTGTTGCACTTATTTTAAAATCGTTTTTTTCTTAAAACTGCATTTTACCTGTCTCTGGCCTAGCACTCAAGTGTGGGGTCATTTATTGCACTGTTCTAACTTGTTGCTACTTGTGTATCTCTGCTATCTTTAAACAAAACAAAAAAAAAAGCTAAAAAATCTTGCTTCTTTCCCACTTTCTGAAATTTAAAACAAAGTTCAGTTACAGATTTGCTGTTCTGAACTGTTTGTAAGTTTCCTGGAGGCTATTGCTTGCTTGGGCTAAAGGGAAGTCTCTGTGTTCATCAGCGGCAGTGGTAAACACTGAACAGCCTGCCTGCCCCTGTGGGAGTGGTTACTGCCTAGAAACTGTAGTTTTATTGGCCATTTGGGTCAATTCCAAACTCCTTGATCCCCCCTCTTAAAACCAGATTGCCTCGTGGTTTTGGGGTCTTTTCAGACTTGTTGGCTGTTGGTGAAGCACCCACCAAGAGGAGAAAACGCTGAGAGAAGAAACAAGACACTTTTGAGATTTTAAGTATTTTTCTTCAGATTATTTGTTAAGATTTCTGAATTGCTGCCTACTTTTTGTCGTTTTCCAGCTTGTTAAACTTGATATCTGTATTAGGAACTGTATTTAGAACACATCTAGAGCCTGTTTACTGCATTTCCTGTGTTGCACTTATTTTAAAATTGTTTTTTTCTTAAAACTTGCATTTTACCTGTCTCTGGCCTAGCACTCAAGTGTGGGGTCATTTATTACACTGTTCTAACTTGTTGCTACTTGTATATCTCTGCTATATTTAAACAAAACAAAAAAAATCTTGCTTTTTCCCACTTTCTGAAATTTAAAAAAAAGTTCAGTTACAGATTTGCTGTTCTGAACTGTTTGTAAGTTTCTTGGATGCCATTGCTTGCTTGGGCTAAAGGGAAGTCTCTGTGTTCATCAGTGGCAGTGGTAAACAATGCACAGCCTGCCTGCCCCTGTGGGAGTGGTTACTGTCTAGAAACTGTAGTTTTATTGGCCATTTTGGGTCATTTCCAAACTCCTTGATCCCCCTCTCTTAAAACCCTCTTTTGTGCGTTTTTAGCATCGGGCAGCTCTGCTTAATCAGGTTTAAAGTATTCCCGACTCCACAAAGTCTGCTCTTCACTTTTTCCCTTAGAACTGTTCCAAATCTCAAAGTAAGCACTCTATTTTCCTTCTAAAACCCAGCAGTAGCTAGGATAAGTGTCTTATAAGTAAGCACTAATAAACTAAAGCACTACACCCTCTTATACTCCCTTTAAGTACCTGGCTCCCTATTGGTCCTTTTTGATAAAGTCAAAAAGTAATTCCTTATACTATTTTGGCATGTCCAAAAGTCAGTTTCAGGTTTACTCTCCAGTCCAGCTGGTGAATATGGGAATCTTGAGGCAATGTTACAACTGCCTTATGTACACAGACCATCCTCTCCTCTTCCCAACAAGCTCAATTATATGTGAGAGATGCAACTATATAGCCAAACTGGAGGCTGAGCTCTTTCAACATAGTACTGGCACGGTCAGTCTGGAGGAGAAGGTAATCACACACACACCACAAATCCAGTCTCACATAGACCTATCGCAACAGCAAACCAAACACATAAACACACAAAAACATACTCGGAGGCTCTAAATAAAAATCTGCCCAAGCAACAGAGACCTCCAAAGCAGACATACAAGCAACTGCTACCCCACAACAATACCCACGTATCACATAGTTCACAAAGTCAGTGTGCCACACAGTCACAGCCCTTAAGGCTAAACAACACACCTAATACACTTGTAATAGGTGACTCTATTGTCAGACACACTGACGTCCCTCTCACCAGGCTGAACAAGGAGAAGGTCACTGTAAGCTGCCTGTCTGGTGCCAGGATCCGCCACATAACACAAGCACTCAGGTCACTCCAAAGCAAGTACAAATATGACTCCATCATTGTCCATGCTGGTGTGAATGACCTGAGACATACCTCCCTGGATTACATGAAAAGAGACATAGAGGAGCTCTCTGATCATGTGGCCCAGGCCGGTATGACCCTGACCTTGAGTAGCATCTTACGCTCACCAAGAATGATACCACAGTATAAAGACAAAATGATCAATTTCAACAATTGGCTAAAGTATTGGTGTCACTCAAAGGGGATCCAGTGTCTGTCAGCCTGGGATGACATGCTTGACAAGCCACGTTGCTTCACTAGGGACGGCTTGCACCTGTAACCCCTGGGTTTTCAAATACAGGCCAAGGCTCTTGCCACCCCCATAGTGCCTTTTTTAGGCAAGGCTCAAAAGACAAACCCACCTCCTTAGACAACACGAGGAAAAAGAAACTAAGGGTAATGCTGCTCAGTGCCAGAAGTCTAAACCTCAAGATGCACGCACTCGAGGCTCTCCTCAGTATGGAGAATATCGATATCTGTGCAGCAACAGAAACCTGGTTCAAGGCTCCCGAGAGCACCCCAGCACTACCAGACTATACCTCATACCATGCTTTTCGGACCCAAAACTTGGACCGAACCACAAGAGGAAGGGGAGTATCCATATTCATCAAATATACCCATACCTTCAGGCCAGTGGCACTGCACGAAGCATCTGAGACCATCCATGTGCAACTAACAGTGGGCAAAACTGCCTTCCAGTTTGTAGCCTGCTACAGACCACCCTGCCAAACTCAGGAACCCCACTCAGCTTTCCTGAAGACACTGGAGAATATGAAAGCCTCTCCAAACGCCATTATATTGGGTGACTTTAACTACCCAAACATAGACTGGGAGCGCTACTCAAGCCCAAACACCCTAGCCCAACGGTTCCTAGAATTTATAAACTCAAATGCTATGGAACAACTGGTCACCACTCCCACAAGAGGGGAAAACATATTGGACCTGATCATCACCAACATGGGGACTCTATGTTCCATACCAGAGGTATACCCCTCATTGGTAAGATCTGACCATAAATTAATCACCTCTTCATTATTTTTGCAAGTGGACGTGTGGTGAAAACCTTGGCGAGTACTTTTAACGAACATTTGGTTGTGGTATCCTGCCACCTTGAAGCAGTGTTGGAGTATTATTTTTTATTTTTTATTTTGTTGACTGTTTCAACTGGTTTCTTTTTTATTCATAAATTAATCACTATGGACATCCATATCCTGTCCCCACCCCCAGCAGAGGAAACTACAGTCAAAAACTTCTCAAAAGCAAACTTCCCAATTCTCAAAGCTGAGGTGGAATCCGTCAAAGCCCCAGGGCCAGTGCAAAATACGACCCAAACCGCAGAATCCTTTATAAATGCATTCTATGGATACCTACAGGAATGCATGGATCGTGCTATCCCAAATAAAACCAAGACACACTCCTCCAAAGGCAGGAGACCTGTCTGGTGGATCCCAGCCATAAATAAGCTGTACAACAGAAGGAGGAAGCTACTACATGATAGAGCAAAATCCCTGAAAGGGAAGGAAACTCTGATCAGTACTAGCAAGAAACTACGATCCCTCATAAAATCATCTAAGGCTAGCTTCGAAAGAAAAATTGCACAAGACGCTAAAGATAATCACAAGGCTTTCTTTAGTTATGTCAGAAACCTAGGTGGAAACTCCCAGATATGCCCTGAGTTAGTGCAAAATGACAAGAAATACACTGAACCCACAGACATTGCCAACATCCTGGCAGACAGGTTCAGTGCAAACTCCCCCCCCCCAAATGAGCAAATGACTATCCCAACAGAGTGTAGCCTCCCTGACATCACAGATGCACAGGTGAGAGCTGCCCTCTCCAAAGCAAAAAAAAACAGCATCAATGGGACCGGACGGTGTCCCAGGCTGCGTTTTGCATGAGCTACATGAAGAACTGAACCCTCACTTAAAATCACTGTTCATTCTCAGCCTTACAACAGGATATGTACCCAAAGAATGGTGTACAGCAACAGTGGTCCCACTCCATAAAGGTGGTTCCACAATGTACCCCGGAAACTATCGCCCTATAAGCCTAACTAGCCTGGTCTACAAAGCTATGGATCATATCATCATGGAACTCATAAACAAACACAATGGGAACCTCCAAACACTGGATCCTACCCAATTCAGCTTTGTTAAGTCACCAAGGCCATAGACGAAGGGAAGGTAGTCCACACAGCCTACCTTGACCTTGCAAAAGCCTTCGACACAATACCCCACTCGGGCATCATAAATAAGCTCACCAGCTTAAATATCAACCCCTTTGTCACAAGATGGGTTGCAAACTGACTTAGGGATAGAACCCACATGGTCAGAATTGCAGGTGCCATGTCAGACTCTAAACCAGTTACAAGTGGTGTCCCACAAGGCTCAGTCCTGGGACCTCTCTTGTTCGGTATATATTTCTCTGAGGTACAGGCTAACACAAGAGGACTATGGCTGACAAAGTTTGCAGATGACTGCAAATTGGGGGCCATAATCGACTTGCTGGCTGACACAAGCATCCTCCAAAAAGGTCTCACAGAGACAGATAACTGGTGCCAGAGCCATGGCCTAAAGCTAAATGCTAAAAAGTGCATAGTCATCCCCTTTGGGAAAAACAAAGTTCCCACAAATTACCACATAGGTGGTAATCCATTAAGTACGGAAGAAGTAATTAGGGATTTGGGGACCCAAGTAGATTGCAGTCTCTCCTTTGACAATCACATTGCCAAGGTGGTTAGAAAGACATTCTATATGGCCCACCTTATCATGAAGGGGTTCAAATCTAGATCAAGAGAGGTCATTGTGCCCCTCTACTCATCACTCATCAGGCCCATAATTGAATACAATGCCATTTGGGATGTACCTTACCCGACACCTGCTACAACTAGAAAGACCCCAAAAGTACCTCACCAAGAGGATCAAGGGACTCAAACAGATGCCCTACGCAGTTAGGCTAAAGAAACTCCAGGTCTCCTCAGTTGCTTACCGCCTACTCAGAGGCGATCTATGCCTGACATATAAAGCCATGTCCAACCCAGAATTAATGGACATGCTCCACCTCAAGAATCCAAATCCATCAGAACTACATGCTCCAGTGACTTAAACCTCAGCACAGAAATAAATAGAACATGCTAGAGGGACAGATTCATATCCCAGAGGCTCCCCTCACTCTGGAACAAAATCCCAGTCCATGTCAGACAGAGCCCCTCAATGACCCTCTTCAAGAAGAATCATGATGTTTGCATGGGAGATCGTAAATTTACCCCTGGGTTCTCTTCTGTGTCACTGCTAGACAGAGGCACGGTAAACTAACCTTAAATGGGCTATCTTCTGTGACCTACTATACAGAAGCACAGTCAACTAATCTAAGAAGGGTGGTGAAAGCCAAGCACACACTAGCTAGGTTTGTAAATGCCCTAGGGCAGATAGCCTAGTATCAACCTATGAACTTATGAAAGTGCTATAGTCCCACACCATTGCTAGAAACTGGAATTGCCTTCCATCTTCGCTGACCACTGCCTCCACCACCTCACACTTCAAAAACTCTGTCAAATCACATCTGGTGAGTACCTGGCTATGTCCTTGTATTACTTAAACTTCACATCACATCTGGTGAGTACCTGGCTATGTCCTTGTATTACTTAAACTTCACATCACATCTGGTGAGTACCTGGCTATGTCCTTGTATTACTTAAACTTCACATCACATCTGATGAGTACCTGGCTATGTCCTTGTATTACTTAAACTTCACGTCACATCTGATGAGTACCTGGCTATGTCCTTGTATTACTTAAACTTCACGTCACATCTGATGAGTACCTGGCTATGTCCTTGTATTACTTAAACTTCACATCACATCTGATGAGTACCTGGCTATGTCCTTGTATTACTTAAACTTCACATCACATCTGATGAGTACCTGGCTATGTCCTTGTATTACTTAAACTTCACATCACATCTGATGAGTACCTGGCTATGTCCTTGTATTACTTAAACTTCACATCACATCTGATGAGTACCTGGCTATGTCCTTGTATTACTTAAACTTCACATCACATCTGATGAGTACCTGGCTATGTCCTTGTATTACTTAAACTTCACATCACATCTGATGAGTACCTGGCTATGTCCTTGTATTACTTAAACTTAAGCTTTCCTGCCTTTTCCTCCTCATATCCATTCACCAATACCAAGTTAGTCACTGTAATCCTCTATGGGACTAAAACCCTAACAGCCATTCATTCACCAATACCAAGTTAGTCACTGTAATTCTCAATGGGACTAAAACCCTAACAGCCATCCATTCTCCAGTACCAAGTTAGTCACTGTAATCCTCTATGGGACTAAAACTCTAACAGCCATTAGCTGAGCCTGTAAGTAGCTCCTAATCCATACTGTTTTGTAACTTCCCTGACTGCTGAGAAGTGTCTTGTCTGCTTGCATTTTTAATTTAAATATCTAATTGTTTTGTTGTATAATGTACATGTTTGTTGTACTACTCTGTATAAAAAATATTTCTTTCTTGTTTAACTTGTACTACTCTGCATAAAAATATTTTTCTCTTACTTAACAATGGAGTTTTTCTCCCCAGGCCTCTGCTGTAAATGGACCTAGTCCAGTCAGAATTTCCCGGTTAACAAATGTAAAATAAATAAATAAAAATAAATAAAGTGTTTTCATACCTCTCCATAGAATACATACATTAATGGTAGTATCCTGGCATTTGGTACAGAGATTAAGGTTGTGAGCTGTATTTCCTGTGGTGTAGGGTTTGACTCCCTCGTCCCTTATTTGCCTACTGTGTGACCCTGAGTAAATCACTTAACCAGACATTGCTCCCAGGTCACCCCTGAAAACAGACTGTGTGCCCAGCGGGCATACCTGGTTAATTAATAGGACTATTATTATAAGGGTTGGGAGGTTGGTATAATGGTTAAGGTCCTTACCTTGCAGACACAAGGTGCATGGTTTGATTTCCATGGGAGGTAACTAGCTAGGCTTAAAATAACCCTCAAGGGTAGTTAGCCTAGTACTAATCTGTGAAACTGTGAACTTAAATTGGCATCTGATTAACTTGACAGAACTACTCTCTCCTCCTGCCTGATGTTTTAGCTGGTAAACCTAAGGAATAAACAACCTCCATGTTTCTACCTCCCCACTATTGCTTTATATCTGTCTAAGCCTTTCTGGGTTTGGTTACTGTTTCTCTGCCCACATACCTTCTCAAGTAGATCACGCCCCATTTCCAGTACTTTTAGATTCTATATTTACATAGAAATTAGGAAGTGAAATTGAAATTACACTATTTTTTCACATATTCTAAGTTTAATTGTAGGGTGTCAAAACAAGTGCAAGTTACTATGTTTCATGAACTAATGGTAGTCCGAGCTGCAGCTCTGTGAAGTCATAAAATGCCCAAGGAAATCAATGTATTGACGAATACCAGGATTTTTACAGCAGAATATATTAATCTTGGTAACTTCCCTTTTAACTTGAAGATAGCAATAGCATTTCTGGTGTTTGTTGAAGATACTTTAGCAGTGTAATTGGCAGTCGATTGCAGTTGCAAACATTTCCTTAGTGATGTACTTCCTAAACCTGTTTTAGGTTTCAGGTACATAGCAATCATGTGCTGAAGGAAGTATATGCAAATGGATCCTATTATTAACATAGTAGACAATACATCTACTATGTCTTCCCCATTCTGTGAATTAATGTACTACTCTTTTTAGAAATACCACAAAATGCATACCTTTTGTTGTGGGTTTCAAAGATAACATCCGTTTAAAGACGATATTTAAGAGCTCAGTATTTGTTCTGGTGACTTTCAGTCTGCTCTTTTGCTATGGAAAATGAAGCGAGAGAAACTTGATACATTGTATCAGGCTGAGGAAGGGATTGACAGGATTAGTGTAATTACTACTAATTGCAGTTAGCAGGCAGCTAATTTAGAGTTGATTGCTAATATCACGAGAGACAGGCTGCTGAAAGACTGTAGTTAATACTAGAATGCTACATCACGCAAAACATGAGCTCGACTGGATGTGAACTTATTTGACAGAATACAAATAAAAAACTAAAGATAAAAGTGATAATTCAATATGCAAACCTAATTCATTCTTGGAATTTAAGTAGTTCTGAACTTCTTTCTAGAAATAAAATCATCTTCCCCTTGTACAGAAAGAAATGCAAATTTTACACATTATACAGAAAGCGAAATCAAACTTTGTTCAGCGCCTGCTTTATTTTTCAGTACAAATGAATGATTTAACTTTGTTTCTCATGGAAAAAATTACTTTATTTTGTGTTTGACTCCCAAAGATTTATTTTCCTTTATTAGACTGTATACTTTGGCTGTCATGTTCTGTTTTCCCCACTATACAGGCAAATGTTTTTCTTCACTTCACAAGTGGCTCCCTTCTGCTCCCTCCTGTCCTTTTCTTGGCACCAGGCAGCTGATTCATTCTATTTCTACATCTCCGGCATGACACATTTTGAGAACAATTTCTTGATATTGTTCCTGTATTTCTTGCTGTTTGCCTTTTACTGCTTGATTGGTGATTATCTTTTCCAACTTTGTCACTTCCTAATGCTTCTCTGAAACCACTTGAAATTAATGATGTCTTCCAGTACTTTTTCAGGATATAGATAAGTTACATTCATAAATTGCCTACACCTATTTCATTTCAGTTCACTGTACTTTCTTAAGAAATATTTAGTACCCAAATGCTCACATTTTACTATCTCATACAGTAACTTGGGTATTCACTTCAAAGATATAACCTACACAAAAAAAAACACCAAATATTACTACAGCTGTTTTGGAGTAATACCCCATTTCAGTGTCCTGCAGAAAACTACATCTTGCCTACGAATAAGCTAAGTAGAACAATTGATAACTAGTATATTGATTATGTACACAGACAACACATTAGATACAAAAATGAACTTGTATAGTGTGTTAATTTTTATTTATTTGTATTTATTTACTGACATAGTACATTGAACCTCAGAAGACCATTTGCAAGCACAGCCCAGGTGAATAGGATCACATAAGCAACAAAACATATTTACAGATACAAGAATAAGCTGCAGCATTTAGTTCAAAAAGCAGTTTACAATGTCATAACATGGATGGAAAAATGGAATTTTGCTTAGCATAGTTTTCTGGATAACATGTAACCATAATGACTGAGAAGGCTTATGCTACACAGATAGCAGCATATTATTATGTAGAAATGTATGAAGATATTAGAAGAAGTCAGTGTGAATAGTTGCAGGCAAGGATATCACAGGGATAAAACAGAGAAATGGTAAGAGAAGCATGTAGAGGGAAGAGGAGTAGAAAGGAGAGGAAGTGTGAAAGATGGGAACAAAAGAGGGAGTTAGGATGAATGAGAGATATCAAGTGAGATGATAAGATGACATAAGGAAGGATGAAATGGTGATAAATGGGTATAAGAGAGCTTTTGGGTTCATGTAATGAGACCTGTGTAAGTGCAGGTGCACTTTGGGTGAAGAGGTGTTCGTTAAGCTGTTGTCTGAAGTCTGAGCACTTTGAATGTCTTTGACTGAGAGATGAATGGCATCATATTTGAGGTTCTATGATGGATAATACATTCAGTGCAATGAAATTTAGTTTTTGGAGGTAGTAGGGTTGGTTGAGTTTGACAGATACCCCTGATATTATATATGGGAGTTTTGGTGAAAAGTTTGAGTGAGAAGAGAAGATGTCGCAGGAGAAAACACTTTGTGGACTAGTGGTCCTAGTAAGAGGTTGGCTCTTACATGTACTGGAAGTTAATTACCTTTGGCAAGAGATATGCAGTGGTGCTCATCGTGGTGGAGTTAATGATCCAGCAGATTTTAATGGAGGTGGTTTGCAAGGTGGTGACTTTTTTCTTTGAGGCTGCAGCTGTTATTAGTAGCCCATATTTGAGTTTGGATAAGAGAATTCCTTTGCCTGTGGCAGCTTTGGCTGGTTTGGACAGAAGAGGTTTTTCCAGGACAGTAGATGTATTGATTTTTTTGTGTGTGTGTTTTGAATGTGTAGTTAAAAGTTAAGTGATTGGTCTAGCCAAATGCTGAGGTATTTTAAGAATGTTGTAGTTTCTATGGTGGTATTGTTAACATCTTTAATATTAAGGAAGCTGGGTGTTTTGGTTATTTTTGGTTGGCTCCAATTATTATTTATTTTCTTTTTGAGGGACTGAGTATAAGTTTCTGGCCTATTAGCCACTGGTTGAGGGTTTAGAGGTCATCACAGAGTTGAGTTTGTAAAACAGAGTGAGCCTTGTTTGACCTGGAAAATAGCAGAGGGTTAAAGTGGAACCCTAGGGGGACTCATTTCATAACAGGAGCTGTTTCAGAGGTGGTGGTGGTGCCCACTTTCATCCTGAAGGATCTGTTGGTGCATATCAGATAGGATATCATCTATGAGCAAATACAGAGCTGTTATGGTACTGCATCCAGACCAGAATGCAAGTTGCTTCCTGCATGGAACATGGTATTGATGTAAATAAGCAATAATTTGGTTGCAGATTATTTTTGCTAGTATTTTACCTAAAGTGGGAAGTACTGAGAGGACAGTATTGTGAAGCAGTAGTTGGCTTGGGTAGTTTTGGCATAGGAGTGACTATAACCATTTTCCATATCTGAGGCATAGTCTTATTAGTTAAGCAGAGGTTGTATATGTGACTGAGAGGGTGGGAAAGGAAGTCCTTGCAAAGGTGAATGAACCAAGGAGCTAGGTTATCTGAGCTTGGAGGAGCATTCTTTGTATTTGGTATATTTATGTTTATGCCTCTTTGGTTCTAATCTTTTTGAAGTAGAATAGTGGGACATAAAGATTGGGGGAAGAGAGCGACTGTGGGGGCAGTAGATTTCTGTTGTTGTTGAAGTTACACATGCTGCTGAACTTGTTGAGGAAGTCAGTGCATGATAGTTTGTTTGTGGTAGTGTTAGAAGGGTTCAGGGTAGTGGAGTTGTCAGATTTTTCAACCACTCAAGGGGTTAATTTATCTCTATAATCTTTAGGGTTTGGCTAAAAGTGAGATTTATTTGTTTTGCTAGTAGTTGTTTTTGTATCTGTAAATGGATTACTTGGATAGATTGTGTAGGGAGGTATATTTGGCTTGGAAATCTGTGGAGAGGGTGCATTTCCACATGCCCCATGCTTCATCACTTAATCTGAGGAGGTGTTTGAGTTCATTAGATGGGTCTATGTCAGAACAACAAAAACTCAAAATGTCGATTGCTTATATGAGAGAATAATCAGGAACTCAAAATCACTATTGTGGGAGGCAGCGCCCTCCACACCCACCGCTAAATATATATTCCTACTCCGAGATCGCACTACAGTGAGGAAAGGGGAAATATTCCAATCTTCACTGTACTGCGATCCCAAAAAAACAACATCGACTTCCTGATTATTCGCTCATGTGAGCAAACAACATTTTGAGTTTTTGGTGATCTAAAGTAGACCGCATTAGATACCCAGTCATGTTTGAGGTCAAAGTAGCCATTATACCATGGGAAAGAATTTGTTTTGTAAGTGTAGTAGGCTGACAAGGCTGTTAACTGTTTCACTGGGGTCTTTTATGGTAACTAAGTGAGACCAGTCAAGGGTGGCAAGGTGTTTTTAAGATCAGTGATATTCTGAATGGTTTTGGGTTTGAACATGATAACCTATATTAGCTAATATGGCAGTTTTTTTTTAATTGATTTCTTTAAAGCTCAGATGGCTTTTTTGATTCACAGCAAATAATATTTATGCTGGAATGCTAATATACTTCAAATAAGGTTATGGAACAGTAACTTTTTTCAGTGACTTTTTAAAATCACTGGCAGCAAGTCATCATAAGCAGTTGACTCATGCAGTAATTCAGTGTCAACAGCAGTGCTGAAGAAAGGGATGCTGTGATTAGAAAGTCAGCCTGCATGGCCAAGATACAGTTTTACAGAGAATTCTCTCAGTGTGGGAGCGGTGAGAGGCTCAAGTTTAGAACTCAGACCTTAATGACACAGCCGACGAACTGACTTCTCTATGAATATACATGACTGGTCCTTATGGCTATCTTCCTACCTGACGAGCATTAACAACTGAGATAAGAAAACAAGGAATGACACTGGGGGATAGGCACACAATGGCACATGACTATGCAGTACTCTCTAGGTCCTGAAAACTGGCCAGATAAACCGGGTCTATATTAAATCAGCGAATGCTTAAAATAGTGAACGTTGATTTATCAACCCCATGTAGGAGAAAGCTTACAATCCCGAACACTTAGAACAGTGATTTTTTCCCCCAAGGACAAAGCAAATCGCTGTTCCAAAAAAGAAAAAAAAAAAACTTTAAAACATTACATAAAGTGGGGGGCTTCACCCCACCCCCCCACCCCCCTACTTAAATATACCAACTCTGAGATCACACTACAGTGACGAAAATGGCAAAATAACAAAGGCAGCCAAGCAATTTCTTTCCCAGAGAAAGAATTTGCTTATTTGCCATTTCTGTATTTTGCCATTTTGTGCTTTCAGGTTCGATCTAGACACATTTGAAAGAATGCGTCTTCGATCATATAATAGGGAACCAATAAACCACAATGGCTACACTTGAACAAAATGCCTGTAAAAAGATTTGGCTATTAAAACATTTCTGTAATTATTGTAGACCATAAATAACAATGGCCTACCTTTGTTACCACCTTGATTACAACATTCATATTAATTTTTTGGCATATGTCAGATATTTTTTTCTTTATGAATGCCGAGATAATTCTTCAGTTATAAACATGGATAGTACTTATTCTGAGAACTGGAAACCCTGTATCAAATGTGGCAAAACACGCAGGCAATGCATTTGTTCATCTAGTCAGTCAGTTACTTAGTGTCTCTGCTATCAAGGTAGCCTAACCAAGACAGAAGCGCTTTTAGAGGAGAGAACAGCAGTGACAACAGATTAAATACAATGAGAGTATAACTGGCAACACAGACAAGACACAGTGTCGGCAGTAAAATGTTATAAACACACACACAAACATACACACCGCATACCAGTTAGAGATGTTGTGGTAACAGTATTGCATTAGGTAGAATTGGAGCAGACTTGAATGTTTGATGACAATGACTGTACACAGCAGAGTTGAACAAAATTGCAGCAGCAGCAATTTATAGTGAAATAAATGACTTACTAGTGTAAAAAAATTCAGTGTTCGAAGCAAAGCAGCAAAGAAAAAGGTAGCTAAACAGTATTTGTTTTGAAAAAGTTAACATTAGCAGCAATGCAGACAAATGTCAGGTTGCTTACACTTTGAAAAATTACAAATGTTTGTGTAGTTGTATAGAACTTAACAGTTTATAGTTTGTCTTGACTCTCAGTAAACTATGTGACAGCAATTCTATGGAATATTGTACATACAGTAGATACATAAACCATTATGGCAAGGAATGTTTACTTATACAGTATAACCACCTTTGTGTGCAATCCATGCAGTAAAGTACCAATAACCATGAGGTACCACACACTGTCCAGGTCAAGAGTGTGTTCCAACTATTCATTAGAAAAACAACAAGTTAAGCACTTCCGTCCCCTCAATGACTTCTTCAGAACATGATGCCATATAAAATCACATGACTTATATACAACTTAAAACATACATCATTCACATTGCATCCTCATGTCAGTTCCTTAACCCTTTAATGTCCATCATATGTTACCATCAGTGAAAATAGTCACTATATGAAACAAAATAAACATAACCAATATGATAGAAACATGGTAAAAACCTGATAAAAACCAAAGTCTTCCTATATTGTTTGTAACCAAACATACATAAATATGCCCACATTTCAACATGTGCCTACTGTACAAAAATTCTGTTTAAAGTCTATATAAAAGGCATATACTCTATTAAAATAAGAAAAATTGGTAAAAAATATTACATTTCAGCAGCTCTCATTTTAAGTACAGGATTAATCGTGACATATTCATTTAAACCTGGTTTGTGCATTGCATCTAATCTAAATTGCCATAGAAGTTCCTTGTATTCTATTTTGTTTCCCAAGCTCCCCCTCTAGCTTCTAGTGGAACTACTTCTAAGATTCCAAAAACAAACTTCTTATGGCCCTCACATGCACCGGTGTGTTTGTTCAACACATTATGCTTGTTGCATTTCCTTATGTCATATAGGTGTTCATAAATTCTTTTAGAAATGAAAGTGAAACTGTTGGCAGTACAGAGGATAGAATGAAGTAATAATAACTGAGATGATTAGGGGGAGAAAGGTTATATCTGTTTCTCACTCAAAATTTGTAACTAGAGATAGTAAGAGATAATATGCAAATAATTCAAATGGGTTAAAGTACTGGCAGATAGCAAGATGTGAAATTTGTGTGTGTGTGTGTGTGTGTGCGCGCGTGCACTTACTGATTGCCCAGAGCAACTCAAGTTTTATTTCAGGTACTGAAATTCAAATAGTTATTCAATAACTAGGTTAGCCTGCTTCTGCCTGTATTACTAAATGGTGGCTGACTTTATTTTTGTGTGCGTGTGTGGGTGTGGTGGTGGTGGGGTTGTTGTTTGGCTTGCCTTCCCAATGCACTGGAATTTTGGAAGTTACTCATGAGTCTCCAATGTTTAAAGAGCTGAGTATCTGGCAAAACAATTTGTATTATAACTTTTAATATAACTTTCTTGCCCTATAAATAGTGTAAAAGAAAAATGCTTATTGATTTTGCGAATTGTATAATAATGATGTTGATAGCCTACTCCTGCCTGTATTGCTTCATGCTTAGTAAAGTTTTTTTAGGGGTATTGTGTGGATTTTTCCCCTGCGGTCCAGAACATTTGCAAATTAAGTTGTTTCACTCAAGACTGCACTGCGTGCATGGTAAAACACACCACCTTTTTATAACTGCTAGAAAACTATTTTTGCCTAGAAATAATATAAAAGGAAATTGTTATGATGCAACCAAGTGACTGTTCTGGAAAGCACAGAGAGAGAGCGACGACTTGGCTATGAGGAAGTATACATTTTAACCATATTGTAAGCTTCCTTTCTAATTGCTAGTAAATGTACCACATTTTGCACATTTTTTCCTCACTGAGCGGTAGTGTTGTGTCCCATGCTTTGAGATGATTATGGCTTTAGTTTGTCTAAGTCTTTAGTATTTTGGGTAATGGGTGGTATAGTAATATTGACAAATAATGTCAAAACACACTAAAATGTCTACATTTGTAGTTTTAATGATTGCAGTCATAAAAAATGAGCTTAAATTCTTCATTGAGGGAAGGGGGTGTGTTTACAGCTAACTGATGACCTGATGAAATTTAAGTAATACATTTACCTTACAATAGTCTCCTAAGACATAAGAGTTTAATCATGTTTTACACTCATAGTGAGTCTCACTAAATGGTGGTCTGATTTGACCAGTGATGATAAAACTACAGATGTCGAGCATAGCAAGCTTATATTGGTACAGACTAGAGCCATTATTTTTTGATCCACTGTTTAGAACATGAACTAAATGGTCTAATGAGCTGGCATTTATTTAGTGCAGAAAGCATTATGCATACATATTTGAGATAGTGTTAAGTTTCCCATTTAATGGAAGGATAGTTGAAATTCTCCAAGAAACTAGCGCTGAGATACCAGTCTGTTTAGATATGCCCAATGGGTTGCAGGTTGCATGGAGGGGGTACATAGTTGGCTGTGGTGTGATGTAGTATGGATTTTATTGACAGTGAGTCAGATGCAGAGAAGTTCATGTCATTGTCCTACCCTATGAGTATAGATGTGATTTAGTTTCTTACAACCATGGACATGACCCCTCCAGCAAGACGGTCATTTTCCATAATGGATGTGAAAGAGTGCTAGGCACTGAAACCTGGCACTGCAAGGGTGCTGTCACTATACTAAAATCACGTTTCAGTAACTTCAAGGGTCAGGAATGCCTGTAAGGAGTACAACTGTTTACTTAGGATTCTGGCATTGAGCAGCCTGTACACAGTCTTGATTTTGTTTGACAGTGTCAGTAGGTTGAGAACGCTGATGTGTAGAAAAAGGCATTATGTGTGAAGAAGCATTTATGGCAAATATACAAAATCTACAAGAAGAGAGGTGCAGGCTATCCCTAACAAAGCAGGTAGGGCTGTTAGTCATGTAGTCCCAGGCTGATGCATCTATGTATGTTCATATACATATGTGTATATATATATATCTATATATATATATATATATATATATATATATATATATATATATATACATATATATATATGTATGTGTGGAGCAAATGGGTGAGCACAGTTTTGCGAAAGTGCTTTTTCACCAAAAAAGTACTTTCGAAAAAGTCTGCTAAAAAAAGATAAGATAAAAAAAAACGATAACGGTAATCACATTTATGCAGAGGGGCAACCCCTGCACCCCCATGTGGGGGGCTTTGCCTCCCACACCGCCCCTACTTTTATATTCTCACTCCAAGATTGCACTACAGTGGGGAAAAGGGAATATTCCCTTATCCCTACTGTGCTGTGATCGCAGCAAAAGTCATTTTCTTATGTTGTTCCTTTTTTAGCTCAGTTTTGCGAATGTGCTTTTTCGGTGAAAAAGCACTTTTGCGAAAGTGTGCTCACCCGTTTCAGTTTCATTGAAATATGTAGGCGACCATTAGTCCTAGACCCATATATATATATATATATATATATATATATATATATATATATATATATATATTCAACTCCCTTAGAATAACATCTATAACTAAGACAGTAAGTAAGTCGATTACCTTTTATTTGTATCATTTTGGTGATGGTAGGACACCACTCAGGAGTAGTTCTATCCTGACCTGAGACACATGCTGTGAGCCCTGTTATCTCTCAAGAATGTGCATCTCTTATACATAACTAGGGTGAAGTGACTTAAGGGCTCTAGTAACATGGAAAATCCTGGCACCTGAGAAACAACTTACTGTCACCCTATCCTTGCTCAGCCTGGAGAATTTTGCATCTGTCTCTCTCTCTATGGAGTTGGTCACTTGTGATTCAGTTGTTACCAGATGTATTGGTTCAGACTTGCTGCTTTAAAGGTTTTCACCTGGCAGCGTGCTACCCCCCCCCCTTGATTTTGTATTGTTTGTTGAATATATAGATGGTGCTTGCTTGTAATTGTGATGCTGAGTATCCTGTATACCCCACATACATCCTGTAGACCTTTGATGGTTGAGCAGAGATTGCTTAAGCATATTGGTATAATATGGCTGGTTTATTGATTTAGGACAGAATATACATTGTTGTATGAGGTGGGGTTAGTCCTGACAATTTGGTGATAATGCTAATAAATTTAGATGAGCATATGGCCTCCAGGATTACTAAACATAATGCCCCTCTCGGATATAGATTCACCTACCAGGAGAATCAAGTGGTTGTCGACAAACATGAGGCAGTGATTACACTGCCTTAGAGTGCCTGGTGTTATCAAGCTGGTTTACAGATGGTCTGAAAGATTGCTGTCTCCTGACTCATAGTATATGGTATATCTGGACTACACTGGTGAAGTTTGTTGCAGGGAAGTGCTTTTATATTTATTAATTAGGAGTGGTGATAAGTAATGCTAGTGAAGTAAAACAACACAACAGATAAAAGTGAAAGTAAGCTAGTACAGTTTACACAGTAGCAGGTTCCCAAGTGAAGTGCCTTGCTAGATCCATCTTAACACAGCTAGAGAAATGCAGTTAAAATTAGTCTTGGATTTTTGCAATTTCAAGTCTGACTCAGTTTACACAGCAAGGCAGTTACAACATAATGAGAAATACCAGCAGAAATGAAATTACAACCATTGTGATGGCTGACTAAACAAATGGTTTAAAAAGCAGTATAACGACTAATCATTCTGTCATGGTTTCCATAACAACAGAGGGTTGTATTACAGTGAGCCACAAGCACCAGAATGGATGGGTAGCCAGCCGCCAGGTGAACATCTTTACACAACAATTGGCTAAGTTTCAGGTGTCATTCAAGGGGGATCAAGTATCTGTCCACCTAGGATGATATGCTCGACAAGCCACGTTGCTTTGCAAGAGATGGCTTACACCTGTCATCCTTAAGCTTTCGAATACTGGCCAAGGCTTTTGCTGCCCCCATAGTGCCTTTTTTAGGCAAGGCTCAAAAGACAAACCCACCACTGTAAATAGCACAAGTAACCAAAAACTGAGGGTAATGCTACTCAACGCCAGAAGAATAAACCTCAAAATGCATGCACTTGAGGCACTACTCAGTATGGAGAACATCGATATCTGTGCAGTAACAGAAACCTGGTTTAAGGCTCCGAGAGCACCCCAGCACTACCACGCTATAACTTATACCATACGCTTCGGCCACAGAACCCGGACCAAAACACAAAAGGTGAGGGAGTATCCATATTCATCAAGGATACCCTCACCTCCAGGTTAGTGGCACAGCACGATGCCTCTGAGATCATCCATGTGCAACTAACAACGGGCAAAACTGCAATTCAAATTGTAGCTTGCTACAGATCACCCACCATGACCCCCATTCCGCGTTTCTGGAGACAGTGGAAAACATGAAGGTCCTACTAAACACCCTAATATTGGCTGATTTCAATTACCTAAACATTAACTGGGAGAAATACTCAAGTACTAACTCCCTTGCCCAACGCTTCCTAGAATTTATAAACTCGAATGCCCTGGATCAAATGGTCAACACCCCCAAAAGAGGTGACAGCATATTGGACCAGGTCATCACCAATATGGGCGACCGGTGTTCCACACCGGAGGTCAACCTCTTGCTGGTTAGATCAGACCATAGACTAATCACTCTGGATATCCACATTCCGTCCCCACCCCCAATCAAGGAAACCACCATGAAAAACTTTTCAAAAGCAAACTTCACCTTACTCAAGACTGAGGTGGAAAGGTTCACAGCCCCCATGCTAAAGGACAATGCTGTCCAAGCTGCTGAATCCCTTACAAAGGCACTCTATGAGCACCTACAATAATGCATGGATCTTGCTGTCCCAAACAATACAAAGACTCACTCCTCCAAGAAAAGGAAACCAGTCTGGTGGACCCCTGCCATAAACAAGCTACACAATAGAAGGAGGAAACTAGTACAGAAAAGAGTAAAATCCCAAGAAGGAAAGACATCCCTGATCAGTATCAGCAAGACACTACGATCCCTCATAAAATCATCCAAGGCAAGCTTTGAAAGAAAAATTGCCAAGGACTCCAAAGATAACCACAAAGCGTTCTTCAGCTATGTCAAGAACCTAAGTGGAAACTCTCAGATCTGCTCTGAATTAGTGCAGAATGGCACAAAATACACTGAACTGACTAATATTGCCAACATTCTGGCAGGCACGTTTAGTGCAAACTGATAGATATTGTGTAAATTAAAATGCTTTTCCCAAAAATACTGTGTGTGCAGAAAAGAAAAATATGCAAGGCTGAACAGCAAGTTTTCAAAATAATATAGCTTGCTTTGCAAGAACAGTTAGCTGTTGATATTTTAGAAATGTCTAGCATAGATATTAATAACATATAGCTGTGGGCTTATGGCGTTCTGTTTATAAAATAAGGAAGTATCATTGTTTTTACATTACAGAGACTGCTTCATCTAAAATAACATGAACTTTTGCATATTAGCAACAGAAAGAGACAGCTGCATTATAGGAAAACTTTCCATATCAAAAATAACACTTCAGCAATGACATTTGTATCACATGGACTGTTGCTTCTTAAAAATAATATGGATTTTTGCACATCAGTACTTTGGAAAGAGACAGTTGCATCACAGGGACTTTCCATATATCAAAAATAACAGTGTTTAAAGTATATAAAGTATACAATGCTTGTTTTTCATTCGGTGACATTTTTACAGAGAGTGCATCAGTATCTTCATCGGTCTAGCTGTGTTATATTAAGAATTGAAATAGCCCTTGACAGAATTAACTGTTTGGCAAGAATTTGTTCTAAGACAAATAAAGTATAACAGATACAGTAGTACGGAGTTTGTCTGGTCACTTTTGGACATTTTACAGTGGTGAGCCAGCACTTTTGAACATTTTACACAAATGTCACCCCCCTCTCACCACCTAAAGGGCCCATAACCATACCAGAAGAATGTAGAGCCCCGGCAATCACTGACACACAGGTTAAAACAGCCCTATCCAAAGCCAAAAACACAGCTTCAATGGGACCGGACGGTGTCCCAGGCTGTGTCTTACACGAGCTCCAAAATGAACTAACCCTCACCTAAACGTACTGTTCAAACTCACCCTCTCTACAGGCTACATACCCATAGAGTGGTGCACAGCAACAGTTATCCCGTTCCACAAAAGTGGAGCCACAACGGACCCCAGGAACTATCACCCTATAAGCCTGACTAGCCTGGTCTGCAAGGCTATGGAGTGTATCATCATGGAACTCATTAACAGAGACATTGGGAACCTCCAAACATTGGACCCTACCCAATTTGGATTTAAGGGCAGATCATGCCTCCTAAACCTGGTGGACTTTTTTGAGACAGTTACCAAGGCTTTAGTTGAGGGAAAAGAGGTCCACACAGCCTACCTAGACCTCGCAAAGGCTTTCAACACCATTCTTCATTCTGTTATTATAGACAAGCTCACCAGCCTGAACATAAATCCCTATGTCACGAGATGGGTTGCCAGTTGGCTCATGGATAGAACCCACACTGTGAGAGTTGCAGGCTCTAGGTCCGACTCTAAACCGGTTACAAGTGGCATCCCCCAGGTCTCAGTCCTGCGACCCCTCCTGTTCTCAGAGGTATAGGCAAGCACAGGAGGACTATGGCTGACCAAGTTCGCAGACGACTGTATCAGCTATGGCCCCTAGTTTGCAGACATCCTCCAGAAGGGTTTCACTGAGACGGACACATGGTGTCAAAATCATGGCCTCAAGCTAAATGTCAAAAAGTGCATAGTAATCCCCTTTGGAAAAAAACAAAGTACCTGTGAACTACCACATAGGTGGTAGCCCCCTAAATACAGAAAATGTAATAAGGGATCTGGGGACCCAAGTAGATAGTAATCTCTCCTTTGATAATCATATTGCCAAGGTGGTTAGAAAATCCTTTTATGTGGCCCACCTAATCACAAAAGGGTTTGCATCTAGAACAAAGGAGATTATTGTGCCCCTCTACTCATCACTCATCAGACCCATCATAGAGTGCAACGCCCCATTTTGGATGTACCTTACAAGACACCTGCAACAGCTGGAAAGACCACAGAAGTACCTCACCATGAGGATTACTGGCCTCAACCAGATGCCCTATGCAGCTCGACTGAAGAAACACCAGCTGTACTTGGTTGCATACCGCCTACTCAGAGGTGATCTCTGCCTGACATTCAAGGCCATGTCCAACCCAGAATTGATGGACATGCTCCACCTAAAAAAAAAAAAACAAATACCCGGGAGCCACATGCTCTAGGGATCTAAACCTCACCATAACGATAAATAGGACATGCTGGAGGGATAGATTCCTGTCCCAGAGACTCCCCATGCTTAGGAACAGGATTCCAATCTACATTAGGCAGAGCCGCTCACTAACACTCTTCAAGAGAAACCTTGATGAGTGGCTGGGAAACAGAAAATTTACCCTGGGGATCACTGCAGTGGCTCTGCTGGACAGAGGCACAGGGAACTAATGTCTTTACTGGACAGAGGCACAGGGAACTATTCTAAGGGGGCAGCGAAAGCCAACACATTCTGGCTAGGCTTATAGATGCCCTCAGGCAGATAGCCTAGTACTTAACTATGAACCTATGAACCCATGAAAACAGCAAGTCTGAACCAACACATCAGCTAACATCTGAGTCATGGGTGACTGACTCCGTAGAGAAAGAGACAGACGCAACGTTCTCCAGACTGAGCAAGGATAGGGTGACAGTATGTCATCTCTCAGGTAACAGCATTTTCTGTGTCATTAGAGCCCTCAAGTCACTTCACCCTGGTTAGAGAAGTTATAATCACAGTGAATCAGTAGCTGCAGTGAAACCTGCAATAAAATAACAGTAGCAGCACAATTTGTAAATATAATATGATGACTAGCAAACCGGCTAGCAACAAATGATGATGCAAAATTACAAAACACATTAACAACAACCTCTGCATACTGGAAGCAGTGACTGTCAAGATGGACTTAATGCCACAAAAGAAGATATTAAAAGTAATGGGACAATTTTACAGCAATGGCTAGCAACTTGTCTGAGATGCCATAAGGGCAGACCAGTAACCGAAATGGGGAAGCTTGCAGTATGCTTACAACAAGAACAGAAATCTACACCGGTTGTATGGGGCTGCTATGTGCAGTTTTGTACTCAGCAGCTCACTGGAACTCCGCATAGCCATGCACAAGTGCCCCATAACTGTGTTCAGGTGAATACTGTATTCCACTACAGGAGACTAGGGTTTAGCACATGGTGCTTGAGTCAAAATAAGCACACCTCTTATGAATTTCTTTTTTTTTTTTTTTTTTTTTTTTTTTTTTTTACAAAACCATAAGGTGCAAACACTTGAATCTCTCACAAATAGTTCTCAAGAGTGTGCAACTATGCTGCAGATTACACAGTACTTCCCTGATGCATTGGGATTAGGTTTTGAGGCCAGTTTAAGGTAGATGTCCTCAGGTGTGCTTGTGTAGTCACAGCCCAGCTAACTAGAGTTCCAACATCTGCAAATGCATGGGTTTAAACAAACAAACCAGAGCACACATGAGAATGTAAAAACACGCTGCCCTGCAGCCAGTAGTAAATTTCTCTCATAACAACATTAGCACCACTACCCTCACCAGAAGATTACTTAATAAACTTGTCTGAAATGAAAACATCCATCCCATGCAGTACCTTGAAATTAGCTATAACATACTCAGATTTTTAAATTAGCCATAATATACTCTTAATTAAGTGCAAAAACAGAAAATAGTTTGCAGATGAGTGTGTCATTTTACTTTGCAAACCAATGCACCAGGTGAGAGAGCTGCCTAATTTTTTTAAGGGGTGGAGCAAGTGGTTGGGTTAAAGCAGTTAGCTTCCCATTAAACAGAACAGCTACAGTAAGTCAAACAATGTCTGCTCTAGCTTGCAAAATAATGCAGGGCTACATTAATATTGGTATTGTAGTGATGACAGAACCTTAATCTAGTGCTGGAAAACATCTGCCTGGTGTTGGTCAGTCTGACACAAGAAGCTTCTTAGTGGGAAAAAAAACGCTACTGACTACCTGGCAAAATCCAGTTGGTAAAATATGGGTTCTCCCTAAAATATTATTTGTATTAAGATATCTCCCACATGCCACCTTTAACTCACAATTTCATAAACAATAAAATTTAATCTCAGATATTTTATGGGCTGGGAAACCCCGATAAGTAGGAAAAAGTTATTTGTATCAATGGTGTTGGGAGGGTTTGTGTTCTGGACCATCATGCCAATAAAAAGGTGGTCTTTGACTCTTTTTAAGGGACAGACTGGCACATCCTCCCCCATGGCAGATAACTGAGCAAAGATTCTTGTTATCACACAGAGATACATGGTTAGTCACTCTGTCCTACAAACTCTGAGATCCTGCTGGTCGAAACATGTGATTTGATAATCAGCTAATAAAAAGAAAACCAGAACTTCTCCTTGGCTGGAAAAAAGACCAGTGATCATAAAAAAAGCTGATGTGCTGGAGACCATATTTAATCCAAACAGTCAGAGCACAAATGTAAAATAATAAAACAGTTATATACAGATGTTTAGAGTTTTCATCTGTCCGTGGATTTCCAAGTTTTTCTCACAGTTGAGGTAAAACAGCTAACTGAAAGTGATAGTATGAGAATATTAATAACAAAAATGTATGTACGTATGTATGTATGACAAACTATGGGCACTGGAATGCCTGCAGGCATATAAATGACTGTACATTTGTCAGTATAGGAGCCACCACAAATTGATCGGTTTAAAGGTAGATATAATTGTCAGACAGAATGAGTGGTATTGTATGTCACAACGTACTTATCACATGATTGCTTCTATACTGGGAAGATGGAGAGAATGTTACCAAAAGGAGTTTAGATCATGTGGATGATAAAATGCAGAAAAATTATACTAATGCCTTGGCAAAACATGCTAAGATTTGTACATCCTTTAATAAGTTTACTTTCTTTAGTCTAGAAAAGGTTTCAAAGAAATGAAAGAGGGAATGATTGGGAATCCATTTAAAAAAAAAAGAGTTGTACTGCAGGTGAAATTAAAGACCACCTGATTTCTGGTTTTATATGATACCATATCAGTAACAAGTGTATTGAAATGGAAGGCAAATAGGATTTGCTTTTTATGAGAAATGAGTATTTTATATGCTTTACATTTCATATGTATTTTAATTCATCTTCTTTGATGTATCCAATATAATTTTATTCTTACTTGTATATTTTTGTATAAAAATTTTAACATATAATTTCTTGATGTGATATGTCGCCTTAAGTATTGGTGTTTGTGTGCTTTTACTGATAAATAGTTTATCAGTGGAATTAAGTCATGTGACTTATTTTTGCTAATTCAAATATGAACTGGTAATGGAATTTAGAACAGTTCTGAGGAAGTCTGTGTATGGATGAAAGAACTAAACAACTATACACACCTGTTTTATTGTTTTACATTTGTGTTTTGCAGTTTTTGGATTTTTGAAACAGGACATCTCCCTCCTTTTGTGTTTGTGGGACAGCCTACTGATTCAGGTAGAAGGGAAATCAATAAATTTAAAGGACTGGGCGGGAGCAGGAATCTTTTACGTAAAGAATCTTTGGGATAGTAATTCTCAATAGGTAGACTCATTTCAAGAGATGAAATGTTCGTTTCACAAACTGGAGGGGCATTAGTGCAACTCTTCCAGCTGAGAGGCTCCTTGCTGACGCCGGTTAGGAAGAAAAAATTGATCTAGAACAAGGCGGTGATAGCATTAATATGTCTGCTCTTGCTTGTGAAAAAAGACGAGCAAAAGTTAAAGCTGAGTGTATTATATGGGCTGATATAGGAGAACTCCCTTTCACAAACAGAAGCTTTACTTTATAAATGGAATAGCCAATTGCCAAATTTATTAATCCTTGAGGAATGAAAGAAATGCTTGGCCCAACCTGATAACATAGGTTCATAGGTAGGCACTAGGCTATCTCTCTGAGGGCATTTATAAGTCTAGCCAGAGTGTGTCAGCTTTCGCCGCCCCATTGATTAATTAACTGAGCTTCTGTCAAGCAGAGCCAATGAAGTGATCCCAGGGGTGTATTTTCTGTTACCCATCCACTCGTCAAGGTTTCTCTTGAAGAGTGTTAGTGAGCTCTGCCTAATGTAGATAGGAATTTTGTTCCAAAGCATGGGGAATCTCTTTGACAGGAATCTATCCCTCCAGCATGTTCTATTTATTGTGGTGGTGAGGTTTAGCTCACTAGTGTACGTGGCTCGCAGTGATGTGGATTTCTTTAGGTGGAGCATGTCCATCAATTCTGAGTTGGATATGGTTTTGTAAGTCAGGCAGAGATCATGTCTGAGTAAGCGATATGCCACTGAGTACAGCCAGAATTTTTTCAGTTGGTCTGCATAGGACGTATGTTTGAGGCCAGTAATCCTCTTGGTGAGGTACTTTTGTGGTCTTTCCAGCTGTTGGAAGTGTCTTGTGAGGTACATCCCAAATGGGGCATTGTACTCTATGATGGGTCTGATGAGTGATGAGTAGAGGGGCACTATAACCTCTTTATTTTTAGATGCAAACCCTTTAATAATTAGATGGGCCACATAGAAGGATTTCCTAACTACTTTGGCAATATGATTATCAAAGGAGAGATTACTAAGTACCTGGATCCCCAGATCTCTTATTACCTTTTCTGTATTAAGGGGGCTGCCACCTATGTGGTAATTCGTGGGTGTTTTGTTTTTCCCATACTGGGATGACTATGCATTTTTTGGCATTTAGCTTGAGGCCATGACTTTGACACCAGGTGTCCGTCTCAGTAAGGCCTTTTTGGAGGATGTCCGTGTCAGCTGAAGAGTCAATTATGGCTCCCAGTTTGCAGTCATCGGCGAACTTGGTTAGCCACAGTCCTCCTGTGTTTGCCTGTACTTCTGAGAAGTCTATGCCGAACAGTAGGGGTCCCAGGACCGAGCCTTGTGGGACACTACTTGTGACTGGTTTAGAGTCGGACCTGGAGCCTGCTATTCTTACCGAGTGAGTTCTGTCTGTAAGCCAGTTGGCAGCCCATCTTGTGATGTAGGGGTTTATATTCAGGCTGGTGAGTTTTAGTGAGGAATGGTGTTGAACGCCTTGGCGAGGTCAAGGTCGGCTGTGTGAACCACCTTTCCCTCATCTATGGCCTTGGTGACTGTCTCAAAGAAGTCAACCAGGTTTAGTAGGCATGATCTAACCTTAACAAAGCCAAACTGGGTCGGGTCAAGTGTTTGGAGGTTCCCAGTGTCTTTGTTAATGAGTTCCATGATGATGTGCTCCATCGCCTTGCAGACCAGGCTAGTCAGGCTTATGGGGCAATAGTTACCAGGGTCAATTGTGGCCCTTCCTTTGTGGAGCAGAATAACAGTTGCTGTGCACCATTCTATGGGCACGTAGCCTGTGGAGAGGCTGAGGTTGAACAGCGTGTTTAGGTGGGGGGGGGTTAGTTACTTCTGTAGTTCATGCAAGACCCATCCTGGAACACCATCTGGCCCCACTGATGCTGTGTTTTTGGCTTTTGAAAGGGCTGTTTCACTTGTGTGTCTGTGATTTCCGGGACACTACACTTTTCCAGTATTGTTGTGGGCCCTTTTGGAGGTGAGAGGGGGGTGAAGTTTGCACTGAATCTATCTGCCAGGATGTTGGCAATATCAGTAGGTTCAGTATATTTTGGGCTATTTTGCACTAGCTCAGAGCATATCTGTGAGTTGCCACTTAAGATTCTTGACATATCTAAAGAAGGCTTTGTGGTTATCCTTCGAATCCTTGGCTATTTTCCTTTCGAAGTTAGGCCTGGATGATTTTATGAGCGACCTTCGTTTCTTACTGATACTGATCAGGGATGTCTTTCCTTCTTGGGATTTGCTTTTTTTCTGAAGTAGTTTCCTTCTTTTATTGTATAACCTGTTTATGGCAGGGGTCCACCAGACTGGATTCCTTCTCTTAGGGGAGTAAGTCTTGGTTTTGCTAGGGATGGCACGATCCAAGCATCCTTGTAGGTGCCCATAGAGTGCATTTGTGAAGGATTCTGTATCTTGGGCAGCATTATCCTTTAGCATAGGGGCAGTGAAACTTACCACCTCTGTCTTAAGTGAGGTGAAGTTTGCTTGCCTGAGCCCCCCCCCCTCCCCGTAGGGAGCTTTGTGGTGGCTAAGATGTACAAGCAGGGGTGGTATAGGGACAGTTTCTTGCATTGTGGATATGCAGATATGTGAGTAACTGTTACATTTATATTTAATCACTTGATTTTGGTGAAATGTGGTCACATTTTTAAGTGTATATTATTTAAACATTCTTAAATTATTAGAGTTTCATTCCATGTCTATTGTCTGTGGGTTTATTAGTGTAATTGCAGGGTTTCTGGTTATGATTTCTGGTTCATATTTGCTTTAGTTGATATGTTCATTTTAGCTTTTTTTTTTTACGTATTGATGGCATAGGCTAACGAAGAAAAAAAGGAAACCTTATTTTGCTAAATTATTTCTTGCAAAAACTTGGATGTACATTTCTGGCTGAATAATTACTTCAGATATGGAGTAGACCAGTAATGTAACTTATTAAAAAAAATAAACACTTAAAGTTTTATTTTATTTTGAAGACAGATCTATAGCTGTTTTCCACACCTTGGTCTCCCTGCCCTGTGTACCCTTAATCAGTGTGTATTTTGATTTGCCCATTCCTTATACTAATTAAACTCAAAACACCTTCTCATCTCTACTTTCTTGCACTTACTGGCTTCTTAGTCCAGCTGTAATGCAGGATTTTCTCATGGGCCTGGAGCTGAGAATTATAAGGGATGTTTTTATTTGTTGCTGCAACAGCACAGAATTTCAGATTTAACTGGGAATAGAAGCAGCAGAGTGTATTTCTGACATTTGGACCTGGAGTTGCAATCTCTATCAGCTGTCTTGTTAATTCAAGCATGAACTGAAGGACCATGGCACCATCTCTGATGCTTATTAACTGTATTAAGGATGGTTATTTTGTGGTAGTATTGACAACAAAAGATGCATTGCAAGCTTGTTGAGGTGGCAGTCCCTTGGTTAAGAAGCATCATAAGGGTCTGTCAGGCTGTAGGTAAAGTGATGTTAAGTTTCAGTATTTGGTTGAGTATAAGGGCAGATCAAGCCATGGAAGTGAGAGGTTGGGAGATGATAGGTAATGGAGAGATGTAGGTATAGGCTGTGATTGTTACTAAAACATTGGTGTCAGACATGTAGGAGGATAAGGAGAAAAGAAGGGGGAGGTGATACCCCAGGCAGATAGTATGAGAACTGGGGGGGGGGGGCAGAGGACTTAAAAGTAGACATAAAAGACAGAACGTAGAAAAAGATATTGGAAAATGAGACTTAAAGCAGTTACAAAAGAAGTAAGGAGGACTTTGGGAGGGAGCAGAGAAGGCAGAGGGAGGCAGATAAGGAATGACAGGCAAAAATGTGGTCAGGAAGAGTCCAGCAAGGGGGCAAGCTAAGAAGAATGGGCAGGGGAGATTTGCAGAGATGAAGGTGGGAATGACAATCATGAAAAAGGGTAGGGAAAGTGGAAGGGGAGAGGTCTTATTATTGGGACAGAGAAGATGAGAGTTCAACAGAAGCAAGACAGAAAGGAACAACAACTGGAGGACAGGACTGAGAGGAGTTCAAGCAGAGGGAACTATGAATGGACAACAGTGGAAAGGCTTTGCAAGAGCAATATAAAATGGTTGAGACCAGAGAGGCTGAGAAGTACGTAGAGGAAACCAGCTAACTAGGCAGTGGGGAAGGCTAAAACTAATGCAAGTAGAGAGAAAAATGATACAAATAGGAGGGATAGTGACACAGGCAGGGAGAGAGATGGGAGAATAGAACCAATTAAGGCATAAGGAAGATGGTGTTACCTTTGAGAAACTCAGTTAGCAAGGGAATTAAAGATGCTAGTGAGGGAGACAGGAGAGGCTATATTGTAAATTTTGTGTGCTCCAGGCTTATTAGGACAGAAAACAAGTGACTAGGGAGACCAAGAAGGGGAGGGCAGAGCAGATGTTGTAGTGCATGTAGGCACCAGTGAATTCTTAGTGGAAAAGCTAAGGTGGTAACAAGAAGTGTCAGGTTGGTGGCAAAGAGTTACCAGGACAGGAGTTTTAAGGTATAATTCTGACATGTAGTATCTGTGTCATCATCCAACATGCTGAGGAAAGAGGATAAGGACGTTTAATGAATCATTACTTGATAAGGGCATAGGGTTTCTAGGGAATGGGGTAAACATGGCAGACAGAGACCAAATTTTATAGGTTGATAGGTTCATAGGTAGGTACTAGGCTATCGGCCCAAGGGCCTTAGTAAGCCTACCCAACAAGGTTTCCTGGCTTACGCCACCCAAGAAAGTTAATTTCCTGTGCCCCTGTTAAGCAGAGCCACAGAAGTGTTCCCCAGGGTGTATTTTCTATTTCCCATCCACTCATCAAGATTTTACTTGAAGAGTGCTAATGAGGAACTTTGCTTGACATAGATGTGTAGCTTGTTCCAGAGTATAGGAAGTCTCTGGGACAGGAATCTATCTCTCCAGCATGTCCTGTTTATTGTGGTGACAAGGTTTAGGTCCCTAGAGCATGTATTGGGATTTCTTAATGTGTAGCATTCCAACAGCTCTGGGTTTAACATAGCTTTATATGTTAGGCAGAAATCTCCTCAGAGTAGGCAATATGCTACAGAGTAAAGCTGGAGTTTTTTGAGACGGTCAGTGTAGGTCATCTGTTTGAGGCCAGGAATTCTCTTTGTGAGGTACTTATGAGGTACATTCCAAAAGGGGTGTTGTATTGTATAATGGGTCTAATGAGTGCTGAGTAGAGGGGAACAATGACCTCTTTTTTTCCTGGATGAGAACCCTTTTGCAATGAGGTGTGCCACATAGAAGGATTTCCTGACTACTGTGGCGATGTGATTATCAAAGGAGAGACTACTGTCCACCTGGGTCCCAAAGTCTCTTATCACACATTCGGCATTAAGTAGACTGCCGTTTATGTGGTAGTTCATGGTTAAAGAGTTTTTACCAAAGGGGATGACAATGCACTTTTTGGCATTGAGCTTGAGGCCATGCCTCTGACACCAGGAATCTGTCTCAGTGAGGCCCTTCTGTAGGATGTCTACATCATTTGGGGACTCGACAATGGCTCCTAGTTTGCAGTCATCTGCGAACTTCGTTAGCCAGAGGCCTTCTGTGTTAGCCTGTACTTCAGAGAAGTAGATACCAAACAGAAGTGGTCCCAGGACTGAACCCTGTGGTACTCCACTTGTTACTGGTTTGAAGTCAGATTTGGAGTCTGCAACTTTTACAGGGTAGGCTCTGTCAGTGAGCCACTTGGCAACCCATCTTGTTACATAGGGATTTATACCTAGTTTAGTGAGTTTAGCTATAATTCCAGAATGGGGGATGGTGTTGAAAGCCTTGGTGAGGTCAAGATAGGCTGTGTGAACCACCTTACCCTCGTCTACGGCTTTGGTGACTGCCTCAAAGAAGTTGATCAGGTTCAGAAGGCATGATCTGCCTTTCACAAACTCGAACTGGGTGGGGTCCAGAGTTTGGAGGTTACTAATGTCTTTGTTTATGAGTTCCATGATAATACATTCCATGGCCTTGCAGACCAGGCCCATTAGGCTAATAGGGCGATAGTTCCCAGGATCAGTGGTGGCTTCCCCTTTGTGGAGTGGAATAACTGTTGCTGTGTGCCATTCAGTGGGCACAAGGCCTGACATGAGACTATGACTGAACATGGTGCCTAGGTGGAGAGCCAATTCGTTCTGAAGTTCGTGTAAAACACAGCCTCCTTCTGTTGTAGAGTTTTTTTATAGCAGGGGACCACCAGATTGGCTTCCTTTTTTTGGAAGATAGCATCTTGGTTTTGTTTGAGATAGCATGATCCATGCACTTGTGTAAGTTCTTATAGAGTGCATTTGTGTAGGATTCAGCAGTCGTAACTGTATTGTCCATCTGCAAGGGTGTCATGAAGTTCGCCACTTCTGTCTTAAGAAGCATGAAGTTGGCTTTGGAGAAAGTTTTTACCATGGTTTCCTTAATGGTGGGTGGGGGCATAATGCGGATATCTATGGTGATTAGCTTATGGTCGGATCTGACCAATGAGGAGTTGATTTCAGGTGTGGCACACCGGTCACTCATGTTGGTAATGACTAGGTCTAGGATATTGTTGCTCCTGGTGGGGGTGTGGATAAGTTGATCCATGGCATTGGAATTTATGAATTCCAGAAAGCGTTGAGCAAAGGAGTTGGTATATGAGTAGTTTCCCCAGTTAATGATGGGGTAGTTGAAATCACCCAATATTAGGGTGTTTGGTTAAACCCTAATATTTTCCAGTATATCAAGAAAAGAGGAGTGGGAATCCTGGGGGCATGGTGGGGGATCTGTAGTAAGCTACCATTTGGATTGCAGTTTTGCCCAGAGTTAGTTGCACTTGGATAACCTTGGGTGCATAATGCTGCACAACTAGCCTGGAGGTGTGGCTATCCTTAATGAATATGGACACACCTCCGCCTTTGGTGTTCTGGTCCAGGTTAGATGGCCGAAAAGTGTGGTATGAGATATAGCCTGGTAATGCAGGGGCGCTCTATAGAGCCATAAACCAGGTCTCAGTCACTGCACAGATATCGATGTTCTCCATTTTAAGGAGTGTCTCGAGTGAGTCCATTTTGAGATTTAGACTTCTACCATTGAGTAGCATTACCCTCAGTTTTAGCTTGCCTGTTCCTGTTATGGTGATGAATTTGTCATTTGAACCTTGCCTAAAAAAGGCACTATAGGTGTGGCAAGAGCCTTAGCCATTATCTGGAATCCCAGGGGCGACAGATGCAAGCCATCTCTGGCAAAGCATCGTGGTCTGTCGACCATGTCATCCGAGGCAGACAGATGCTGGATCCCCTTGGAATGACACCAGAAGCTTAGCCAATTGTTGAAATCAATCATTTTGTCCTTGTACCGCGGTATCATTCTGGGTGATGGCAGGATGCTACTCAGGGCTAGGGTCATACCTGCCTGGGCTACAAGATCGGAGAGCTTTTCCATGTCTCTTTTCATGTAGTCCAGGGAGGTATGTCTCAGGTCGTTCGCACTAACATGGACAATGACAGTCATATGAACTGAGTGTGTGGATTATGTGGCAGGTCCTGTCACCCAACAGGCAGCTGACAGTAATCTTCTCCTTGTTTAGCCTGGTGAGTGGGACATCAGTGTGCCTGACTATAGAGTCACCTATGACAAGTGTGTTGGGTAAGTTGGTTTGCCTTATGGGCTGTGGTTTATTGGCACACGGAGTCTGTGGGCTGTCCGTCATTTGGGTTGTGTTGAGGGGATGGAGGTTGCTTGCATTTCTGCTTTGGCAGTCTCTGCTGCTTGAGCAGATTATTATTGAGAGCCTCTGCGAATGTCTTTGTGTTTCTATGTGTGGATTTTGGTGGTGTAGGTTTAGTGGGACTATGTGATGAGTGTGTTATGGTGCAAGTGTTTACCTTCTCCTCTTGACTGTCAAGTTCAGTCTTGGTTGGAGAGAGCTTTACCTACAGTTTGGCTACATAAGTGCATCTCTCACAGGTTGTGGTGTTGGGTGGTAGGAGGAGAGCGTTGTCTGTGTACATGAGGCAACTGCTACATTGCCCCAAGATGCCCAGAATCATCAGATAGACAGGAGAGAACACTTGGAGCTGACCCTTGGACATGCCTGAATAAAAAAACTACTTTCCTCTGGACAAGTGAGGAAAGTGAGCATAAGAGCTGTTTTTCTCTAAGCAAGTGTGGAAAGTAAGTACAAAAACTGTTTTTTTCTAGGTAAAGAGGAAGGTTGAGTGCTGTAGTAATTTGTAGCTTATTTAGTGCTAACAACAAGTTCTGAACAAGTGCTGAACACGAACAAGTAAATTTAAGTGCTAAAACTAAGAATCTGTACCTAGATCTTGTGGTAGATAGGCTACCCAGTGCTTACCACTCCCACTGATAAGCTAGAAGGCTTCCCTCCAACACAGAAAGGCTTGGGGAGCTCAGAAGCTTACAAGCAGCCCTGGATACAGCAAATCTATTAGGAATTGTCTCCATATTAGCCTAGCAGAGACAGTGATTTCAAAGATGAGTTGGAAATGTACATCTGCTTGACCATAACTTTAAACTAAAATTCAAAGGGAAGATATGTCCAAGAGGCAGAAGACATGGGTAGGTACTTCCTGGGTTTTGGTGGGAATGGGTTAGTGGTGAGCCCATTGTCCTGGTAAACAAACAATGAGTAAATGAATGAAGACTTAAGCAGTCAAAAGTAGAAGAAACCAAACACAGACTATCCTGACAAGAAGGCACCAGACGCTGGCTGAGTAGTATTACTATGTATTTGCATCATTCTGGGAAAGAAGATGGGGTAGCTGTAAGGAGAGATGGTGGACATTGCTTGTATCTCAGAAACATGAGCTAGTAACAGCAGGGAATAAAACATGGAGGTAAAAGATATAGGTTGTCCGGGAATGCCGAACCGGTAAGAGGTAGGTAGGGGTGGAAGGAGTGGTGAGTTACATAAAGAAAGGCATCAAATGTGAGGTTAGGGAGGTGGATACCACTTCACTAATGGAGCAGGGAAGCAGCAATGGCCAGATCCTAGCGTTAGTGGCTTTATGATAAACATACAAGAAAGATAATGCTGGTGAAGGGGTGTGGTGTATCACCACTGGATGCACCTAGTCAGGATGATGAAATGCTGGGAAAGAGAATAAAGGGGTGAATGGTAGACTGTGGAGGATTACACTCATGAGAGATCTCAGTTTGTCAGAAGTAGACTGGGAGAGTCGAGCTTCAGGGCAGAGATGGAGTGGTAGCTGCTTGTGTAGCAACACAGGAAGTTTAGACTAGTGACGTACAAAATAGGCCAGACGAGGTAAACAGAGGGTGAGAGGTGTAGGAGTGACAGTAAAAGTAGACAAATAGAGTGGGTAACAAAGGAAGTAAATCGATAAATAAAGGCAGTAATGGCACAAGTCAAAACTGAATTAGAAGAAGGTATCAAAAAGGAAAATGAAGGCTTTTTAGGAAAATTACAGAAAGGAGACCGAGGCAAATCTAGTTAGTCTGCATAAGGGTAGGAGGGCAGTCATGAAGGGCAGAGAACAAGAAGTACCAAGTGAAAACATTCATGTCAGATTTCAAAAACAGAATTGGAGGACAGCAGAAATATTTGGAGCATTTCTGTGGAGCGTTTGGACATAGCAGACTCTAGCCCTCCCAAAGGGAGACTGCAGACAGAACATGACGAACCTTATCACAAGCCATCCAGTGTTGTTGTGTGATTTCCTATGTAACTGATTGATAGGAGGAGCTTTATTTTGGTTTCTATTTTATTTATTTATTCATTTATTTTTACCTTTGATTTTTCCTATTTGTTGAAATTAAGAGATATAATGTAGACAGGCACACCTGAGCCTTCCCAAGGGACATAACTAGTTAGAAATCTTTACCGGTTATAGGCAAGACACTCTAGACCTCATCTCACACCATCCAGTGTTGTTTTGTGATTTCCCTCATAACTGATTGGCAGGAAAAGCTTTATTTTTGATATATATGTACATATATATTTACTGTTTGTTGGAAAAAGGGGTATTTTTCAAGCAGGCACACTCTAGTCCTCCGATGGGGCCTAGCTAGTTATACCTTGATCTGTGGTTATGTGCAATATTCAGCACAAGCTACTGCATGCGAGTGTAAAGAACATCTAGCATCTTAATAAGAATTGCACCATTCGCACAGTAGGTTGAAATAACTACTTTATGAAGTGCTTCCCTGTGTACAAAGTTAGATCAGTGTACTTAAGTTAATATCAGTTTGTATACTGCTTGTGTGAACATTCCATGGTGGTGCAGCGGTAGCGTTGTTGCCTCACAGCAAGAGGTTCTCCCATTCAGTTCTCAGCTGGAGTGCAGGGAGTGCCTTCTGTGTGGAGTCTGCATGACCTCCCCGCAGTTGGGTGGGTGTTCGAAAGACATGCATAAATAGACATGCCTTAGTTGAAGGTTGAATGTCGAGTGGGTACCTGGGCGTTCGTGAAAATCTACTGCCAATCATTAGTGGACCGGAGTTACTCTGTGGCAACCCCTAACCGGGAAAAGCCAAAAGACAACAACAACATACTGCTTATGTGATTTCCTCATATGACTTAAATTGTTAGTTTTAATTTGTGTGAATTTTGTGACTATTGATTCAGGTAGTTTTTGTTTATTTTTAAATTGTCGCTGACATTGGATTCTTCAAATTAATATGCCATTAACAATTTATTAAAGCATGAGTATCTTGTCCAATATACTAAATGCTGTGAGTATGGAAAGATAACACATTATAATGTTGGCGAGTTGTTCCTCATGTCAAAAGTTTGACCATTTGCTTATTGTTATTGATATTAAATCTAGACTTACTTAAGATGATTGTACTTTTGCAACTTGGAAAACCTTTGTTATATTTATTAATGACTCAAATGATGAGATAAATAATAAGAAGAAAAGTACAAAAAGAACATGTTTAGGAAAGGTGGTGTCTCTGCTAGTAAAGTTCATATTATTTTAGTCTTGGTACTGCAGATGACACATTTAGGATTCAGATTATAACTAGGAAGAAAAACAAAATGGCTAATATATGCAATGCCAAGCAAAAAGACATTAATTTGATATGTAATACCTGAATTACGAAGAATGATAACATTGTTTAATCAAAAAACATTCAGTCAACAGAAAATGACATCATTATTCCAACAGAGAAAGTACAAAGACAGACAAGGGTCCAGGGTAAAGGGAAGAAATCTAAACTGAACCGTGAAGGATTCAAGAACATTGCTGTTGACAAAAGGGAACAGGCTGTGGAAGTACAAATAGTGTGGATGTGGGCTTGGTATAATGATTAAGGTCTTTATGTCATAAATACAAGGTACATGGTTTAATTCTGACCTCATGTTATTGGCTAGGATTAGGTCTGAGGGAGATCTGGGGACTAATCTCCTCAGTAAGGCTCAGGCTGACACCTCAGTGGAAGGGGTAGCAATGTCCCAGCAGCTATCTCCTACCCAGGTTAGAGAGATCCGAGCAGTGTTGCATGAATTTGGGAAAATGTTCACTGGGAAATCAGGGTGCACCCACCTGGTGCAGCACCAGGTGGATACAGGACCCCAAAGGCCTATTAGGCAGGCCCCTTATAGGGTGCCTGAGAGTGTCAGACAGACTCTGAGGGAGGAGGTACAGGAAATGTTGGAACTAGGGGTGATTCAAGAGTCCAACAGTCCCTGGGCCTCCCCAGTGGTGCTGGTGCCAAAGAAGGATGGCAGCACCAGGTTCTGTGTGGACTACAGGAAATTAAATAGTCACACAGAGTCGGATGCTTACCCCATGCCTAGGACAGATGAGGCCCTAGAGCAGCTGGGTGGGGCTAAGTATCTTACAACCATTGATCTTACCAAGGGTTACTGGCAGGTGCCCTTGACTCCCAGTGCTAGAGAGAAGTCAGCCTTTGTGACTCCTTTTGGCTTGTATGAGTTCACAAAGATGTCCTTTGTGATAAAGAATTCCCCAGTGACTTTCCAGAGGCTGGCAGATCATATCCTAGCAGGAGCAGGAGGGTTTGCCATTGCTTACCTGGATGATATTGCCATATACAGCCATTCCTGGCTAGAGCACTTTCAGCATGTCAGGGAGGTGCTGGGCAGACTACAGAGGGCAGGGTTGACCATTAAGCCGAGCAAATGTCAGGTGGGTATGGCGGAGATCTCCTACCTAGGACATAGAGTGGGGAGTGGTAAAATAAGGCCAGAACCTGCCAAAGTGGAAGCCATTCAGGCATGGCCTGCACCTATTACCAAAAAGCAGATGAGGGCATTTTTAAGGACAGCAGGGTACTACAGAAAGTTTGTCCCCAGTTATAGTAGCATAGCTGCTCCCCTCATAGACCTGCCAAGAAGAACAAGCCATATAAGGTAGTGTGGACCCCAGCATGTAAGCAGGCATTCCAGAATCTTAAAGGAGCTTTGGGAGGACCCCTGTGTTAGCCAGTTCAGATTACAGCAAATAATTTGTTGTACAGGTGGATGCTTCAAACATGGGGTGGGGGCTGTAGTTAGCCAGATTTCTTCAGAGGGGGAAGATCACCCAGTGGTTTATCTCATTCATAGGCTCCAACCCAGGGAGGAATGCTATGCAGCTGTAACAAAGGAATGTCTAGCCATGGTGTGGGCACTGCAGAAAATTCAGCCTTATCTGTATGGAAGGAAATTGCACTTTACTGTGTGCATTTGTTATCCTTTCCTCATATATGAGACACCCTCTCTGGTGTTAGTGGTGAGGATTGAGGCTCCTTGATTGCTGGGCCAGGGCATGGGCATCACATATTAATTGGTGGAATGTGAAGACTGGTAGAGATGGGTGAGAGCTGCCAGCCTAGCCAGATAGAATTGTGCAGATAATTCTATCATTTGTAAATGTGAAATGTTGAACTTGAAACAATGTGGCAACATTGACATCTGCTGTAAAGAAAGCTAAGTCAAGCATTTCTTGTTGGTCCTTTGAAATTAAAATTATTTCATCACTGCCTTTCATGTTTACAAGAAGGCTCCAGTCCGGCTAGATGAAGGTTTCATGTCTATTGTTTTAAGGCTAAAGTTAATGACCAGAATTTACATGTTGAATGTCCTTTATTGCTCTAAGTGTAAAAGAATGTAAATGCAATTTCTGTCAGCCTGGAAACACCAGGAAAGTGTATAAGATGATGTAATGTTTTAGCAGAACTGCAGTTTCATTTTAAACAGTGACAACCAGACATTATTAAGCATTTTTGTCTGACTATCCAACTCATAGCACTGCCTATTGCTCTATGTAAGTAAGTTATTTTAGTTTGTTTTCTTGTAGTAATAGCTAGAAATTAGAAAGTTTAGACTAGGTGTTTTTCTGTGATGTCAGAACTGTACTACTGATTTATTTTAAGTATTTCTTTTTGATTTCTAAACTCTTTTGACTGACTGTGTAGTAGAAAGTATTGTCTTGTGGTTTAAATTATTTATTATTAAATATTTTAAAACCTTTGAACTGTGGCTGGTTTGTGTAGAGATAAGTTAAGCTCTAGAGTACATTGCATATTTATAGAGTTTATTGTACAAAGCCACTCTAATAAGCCTTGACTGATTAGTCACACTTACCAATTGGATAATAATATTGCACAGTAATAATTGGACACCCTTTTAAGGGCCTTTGGGTATCTGATAATATTAGCTGGGTGGTGGCAAGTGGTACTACCATATAGTCTGGGTAAAAGGGGCACAGCATGAGAACCTGTGCCAGCCTTCCCCATAAGTGTCTGTGTGGTTGTATAAACTCTTATCTCAAAGTGTGTGTGTGTGTGTGTGTGTGTGTGTGTGTGTGTGTGTGTGTCTCAGCTACTTGGGCAGGGATACGAAGCACTGGTTGGACAGAGAGTGTGCTGGAGATTTTAGCTTGCCCAGCTAGGCTGAGATCTGGACCCTATAGCTGTGCCAGTGGGGAGTATTATTGGGGACCTGGAGAGCAAGGGAGCGACCAGCCCCGGACTGACTGTGATATCTGTGTGGTTTTAAGGGAAGTTGCACTTTACTGTGTGTATTTGTTATCCTTTCCTCATATATGAGAGGCCCTCTATGGTGCTAGTGGTGAGGATTGAGGCTCCTTGCTTGCTGGGCCAGGGCACGGGCATCACAGGTCCAACAGTGTGTTTGCTCTGAAAGTGCCTTTTACATGGATGGCAACCTCACCTCCTGTTTTACCACATCTGCCCTTTTTGAATAACCTACAGCCTTGCCTGAAGTCTTCCCATATTGTGAGGCTTGAACAGGTTGCAGAGACTGTCAAGATATCAAGCAGGCATAGCGATGCCCAATTTATTGTATTGTCTAAGCTGTTGTTTACAGACCTAATATAAACAAATATTCTGCAAACCCATTTTGTACTTCACCAAAGAGGGTTACATGGAGATGATACTAAATTATTAATTGGGAAAAGACCCATGGCAGAACCAGGGTTAGGGTGAATGCCAAAACAAAGAAAGATATCGATTGTGTCTTGAGCGGAGAGCCATACACCCATAACAGATCATGCCTCTTTCCCCTACAATGGAGACAAAGTGGGTTGCACTGAATGACTGCTGGGAGGGCACGCATTTATAGAAAGATGGAAACGGGTTGCCCCTCAAGTTAAGCTGCTGAAGTACTCAAGGTGTTACTGCTTCCCCACTTTCAGTTTTTGGATTCAGAGGCAACCAGTGATATGTAAAGGCATTCCATTAGTGTCCTCCTGCTGATAGTTACCAGTCAGAGAAAAGAACCGGAATGATGGCAGCGGGACCCTTATGGGAAGCAGGCCACACACAGTCTACTTTCCTGCTCTGCCAAAGCTGAGCCGCGATCAGTCAAGCTCTGTTACATGTACTGTAGACACTGTGTGCAATTAAGTAGGACATTAAAGAGGAGGAGGAAGATGATGTGATGGACAGCAGTTAGACTAGTGCAACTGTTTCAAATGATGTCATTAATCTAACTGCATTTTTTGTATGAGTCTCCTTTCACACAATTTCTTCCGAGGTGCAGTGACTTCAGAGGTGATTATTTTAAGTTTGGGTTGGCATGCTGAATGTGAGGAACTTTGTGTTACACAGAAGTATGTTTTCTGTTTCTTATTTTGTGTGAATGCTGTTTCCTTCCAAACTGGGATTTGCATTAATTTGTATAACACTATCATCTTAAACTATAGTTGAAGTATTAGAGGCTAGTATGAACAATCTTTAGCTTGTGATCTAGTTAGGTTGTTTTACAGTACTGGTCACCAGCTTCCAAAGAGGATGAAACAGAATGACTCTGAAATTATTAATCTAAGATGTGCTGCAGTAGAGAATTTAATCAGTACTTGTCACTTATTATTCATATCTTCATATGTGTGTTCATATTTTTATAACATAGAGACCTACATGTTATCGAGGGGTATGGAGTGATATACCATAGTAGGAGTCAGGAAAAGCCATTGGCATTGTCCAGTTATATCATACTGCACCTGAGATATTGATAGCTGTTGGTTAATAATTATGAAAATAAACATTTCCATATGTACATAATATCCCAGAAAACAAGTGACTTACAAACTCCTTCATAACATCAGGTGAAACCTCAGATGTTGTTGAATAAAGCTATCTTTGATATTTGCACTGTAAATTGCACATCTTGTGAAATGATAGGTGTGTTATGTATGTTGCTAATTACACAATAAGCATATAGTTTCACATTTCTGTAAATATCTCAGTAAGCATGCACGTATACAGGAATTTCTTGTTTTCATGTGAAAGCTTCTGTCTGATTAACAGAAATGTCCGACAATGTATGTCTAGGTTGTACAGTTTCCAGGATATTAGAATTTGTTTGCGAAAGTTTAGCAAAAATATAATTTGGGGTTTTTGTGCATTATATTATAGTATTTGTGGAAAGACTATGAATGCACTATTATCACCGTAAAGAAAAAATCTTACCGATGGCATTGCTGCGTGTGTAGTCTTAATACCTTTTACTTTTCACAAAATATTTACATTTGTTTATCATATGCTTTTTAAGTTTAATTTTCAGAAAATGCTGAAGAATGCAAGCTGTGTATAGGTTGGTAGAGGTGTGACATTCCACAACGCACAGGTGTTAATGAGTTATATTAGCAAAACTCCTTGACTACATACTTAACCTTTCATTAACATCAGGTTTATGCATGATTCCACAGCTCTTCTACCAAAAAATATCATTCCCTATTTGACTTAATGATTATCACCCCATATCTATCTGTCCAATAACAATATTCTTTGGAAAAAATACTCTACAAACAAATGATGAGGTATGTTACCTCTACCGCATTAGCTCACAGCTTTGAGTTTTGAGAAGGCCATTAAATTTTAACTGCCCTCTGTACAGCAACAGACAAACATATGTGCTAACGTGGAAGAAAGTAATCTAACTGTAGGAGTATTTTTGACTTTGACAGAGCATTTGAAATCATTACCATCAGTTTCTGGTGCTCAAGCTCCATGGACTACGATTCAGTTATGATGCACTAAACTGGATGTCAAATGATATTCTTAGCTACACCTTTTCTATCCAAAATGGTGACCAGATCTCTTTTACAGGTAACTTCTACCTCTGTGTGCCACAGTGGTCTGTACTAGTATCAGAGTACATTCTCCCTTTTCATAAATGACATTACACTCAGCATCTTTCCTGAATAGTTAATATTGTATTCGCATAATATCCTTTTGTACCACTGAAGACCCTCAACCAAGGTGGATGAAGTTCATCTCCAAAAGAATATGTGTACACAGAACCATAGCTAGGCCATCTAGTGCCCTGTGCAGTTCCCCAAACTGATGCCCCATTCAATTCAGGCAGAATTCAGGAGCAAAAAAGTCTTCTGAAATTAGAAAACAAAAAAATGTACTTTTGTATTGCTTGCTAAATCACTCCACACCGAACAGTTCAACGCTTCAACCACGACTGCATATGCAGTATTAGCATTCATTGTAGATGATGATGATGATGGAATTGCACCCCCATACCACTGAGAACTGCCGATTGTACTCCAAAACAGCTTGCACCTGGAGTAAACACCCCCTTTGCTCACCCTAGTTACAGCTCTGTATATACAATCTGTACATACTTTATTGTAAACATCCTTTGCCTTGACAGTAAAAAATCAGCAATCATGTTATTACATCCCCCACAAAAGTTCAAGGAAAATGTTTCCCTTACAATTCTAAATCTAATAAAGAACTAAATAAACCAGATCCGAATGTATTGTTAGCTTGAACTGTACCGTTCGCAGTTGTATTCACTCATCACAACGAATATGTCATTGACGCAGTCCTCCATCGACTGAAATCCTAGGATTCAGTATGTGATTACCGTACTCCTCAAGTCAGAGCATATTTTACTAAAGATGAAATGCTGCCAAAACTGGAATATGGACTAGCGTTTATACCACTTTCTTCTGCCAAGAACTTCTCTGCAGTCAAAACTGTCTCTAACAAAAAATGCCAAATTCATTGATTTGTATCCAAAGCCAGAACACTATTGTGATAAGCTCTGGAAAGCTAAATAGCTCCCTGCCAGCACTATATCCAACCCTTCTACTATTCTTCCACACCTTCCAACTTAAATAGTGCACCTACTGCCCCTCTAAACACAGACGTATGATATCAAAGAGGGCACTGACCAGTCTATGACCCCTGTTAAGGCACAATTTACAAAACAAATTGGGGACAGAGTCAGATATACTAATAATGCATATGTGTTATTCCTTAATTATGCTACTGCACTAACATATAAATATTTTGTATATAACAATGTAAATAATGATTTTTAAATTGTATATGTTTTAATATACAAGGGCAATGTAATTTTTATCTGTTCTCATAAAAAATTCTCCTTGGACACTGATGAAAATAAGCTCAGAAGTTATCCTTATCAACAAAGAAAATAAATAAAATATATTTTTTTATTAACTCTCACAACTTCAAACAGAAAATGCAAAAGGGAAAGCTCTAGAATACAGCAATTCAACTAGACACAATACAATGGCTACGCAAAGGAAAAAATATTCAACTCATTTCCAAAAATGAGCAGGAATCAGCATTAAGTCTTAATGCGTAAAACTCATAGGTTGAAGGGGATAATTCACCTCCCTTATAACAAGGCTAACATTAAAGCAGAATAAGGCCCAACATTTAAACATTGAACTTCAAAGACTGATCACAGTATGTCACATTTCCTACAATAGGCCCCAAATCTCAGAAATGTCCATAAAGAAATTTTATCATAGGCCTTTCACAGCCACTGAAAACAATTTGCTTGAATACATTTTGTCAGCCTGCAAGTGTAAAATCCAAAAATGTTCCCTGAGGCACACAATCATATTTTTAAGTTTAAAGTGGTTGAGTTATTAAAAATGAACATGGAAGATTAGGAGACTATGTGAATAACACTGACAGCAGGAAACTTTTTTGGATTTTACACTTGCAGGCTGCAAAATGTATGGTCTGAATGGTACGGTCTCATTAAGACTGGCACTGAAGCAAAGAAGACTATTCAAATGAGTTTTATTAGTAGTTTAATGTGCAGTCACATGCTTGATGTTATATTTTATTGTATGATTTGAACTGAATTTTATGTATTTAATTGATGTTGATTGTAATGTTTTATTGGTCTGATGAAGCAGTTTTTCTGTGAAAATACTTACTGTACTTTTGTTACTTCTATTACAGTTCTCTTCCCATTTACAGCGGTTTGTGTCTGATATATATCATTTGTTTTAATTGCTGTTTCACTGCTCTCCAGTGGTTTTGTCCTTCTCTCTCTCTCTCTCTCTCTATATATATATATATATATATACACACACATTTTTTATATATATATATCTAGGAGAGAGATATGTGTATGTATATTTCTATATAAATGTGTATGTAAACATACTTCTACCTATACACATGCACGCATATTGAAAATTGACTATTTTATCAAATGTCTATCAGGTGGGCAAGTGAAGAGAAAATTAGGGAAACTGGACATATTAAGTGAGCTAAGAACTCTGTCTCAGCCATCAGATTCTGACATCTGAATCTGTTTATATAAGCAGTTGTACCATTCAGCAATGCCATTACATACAGATTTGGAGGAATCTGAAATTGTACACCTAAACCTGCAGATATTGAAAATAGGAACAAAGGCCCTTAAAAAGTAATCCAGTAAATCCAGCTAAAAATCTGGACATAAAATTTGAATAACAAATATGTGAATAGTAAATAGCACATGATCCTTCCTCTTTTACTAGGAATGAAAGATAGTACTCAAACATGTTCAAAAACAGATGGACAAAAATTAAGGAAAATTTAAGTACATTATCTGAGAGACACTGTAAAATCTGACTTTAATGAACTGATTGCAAAATTCTACCCTACAAGGTCATTTATTTTTGTTTCTGAAAAAGGAAGGATAAGATATGTGCCCTCTTTCTGTAAATTATTGGTGTCACTAGTATGTTCCTTATACAAAATGGTTTTCTGTGTACTAGGCAGCTTCAGAAATCATGTCTGATGGGAGGGTGGGGTTCAGAAATTCTTTGAAATGATAAAGCAAGCTTGAAAATGTGGTCATGACTCCAAAAATAGGGACATCCTGTGCAGGGGTAAATCAGGCCTGAAAACAGAAATGTTCCTCCAAAATAGGGACAGTTGATAGGTTTGAAAATGCATGACTTTTCAGAGATAGCTCTGGAGTTATATAAATCAAGGAATAAACCAACAGTATATTGGCGTGCAGTGCAAAAACATTATAGCTCCAGTCATGACCCCTCCCTCAAATTGGGTATCTCATAAAAGGGGTTGTTAGGAAACAACAGTACTCTGTTGCTAACAATGTATGCCCCATCTTTTTTGTTCAGTGTGTAAGTCTGGCACTTGGCTTAGAGGATTGAGGACCTGCTAACAAGTTATTTTCTGTGATCCAGTGATGCGGGGGTTTGATTCCCTCAGCCACCATTGCCTAGCTGTGTGACTATGAGTAAGTCTCTTAACCAGACACCACTCTCAGGCTAAATCTGAAAAAGTGCCATGGAGATAAGTGCTCTGCCCTGTAAAACAAATATAAATAAATAAATGCATTTGGTAGTATTAGTGGTCTCTACAGATATTTTAAAATCCTGTATGTTGTTTTATTTCAAAACCGAATTGAAATAGTGCCATTTAGCTAAAAAGTGTGTGTGTGTGTGTGTGTGTGTGTGTGTGTGTGTGTGTGTGTGTGTGTGTGTGTGTGTGTGTGTGTGTGTGTGTTTAAACATGGCATGTCAATTTTCCATTGCTATACAAGTACTGTGTAAAATAATAAAATAACACAGCACCAGTTAGGACCTCCTATGCTACAGGCACTAGTCAGAGAAGCGCAAGTCCGGTATTTCTGAAAAGCGGTCATTAGTGCAGAATATCTCCATGTTAACAATGTGCTAAAAATTGCCTAAATGTTTAAAGAGCTGTACCTTGAGTCTAAACACTGCCATATGGCCACTGAAAAAGATGTCATATCCACAGCCAGGTTGTCTATTACTTATTTGGTAGAACAGGAGGCAATGGTGTACTGAAATGAATTCTGTCATTTATAGTCAGAAATTAGTCATTTGCAGCTTATTTCGTTGATGTGTAATAAATGCATCAGAACACATCAAAAACAGTGAGTAACAAGCCTGACTAAAACAGGCATTTTGATATGACTTTTACCAAATCTTTCACCCATACTGAGGACCTTCATACAGAGCTCACAAAAATAAGCAGGAAGTGAATATTTTTTTACTTTAGCATCAGGTAGTAATATAGCTAAGTACTTCCTTATAATTTTAACTATCTTTTCATCTGAATGTCAATAATGTATCACAAAAACATCCTCTCATGCCATGTTTATAGTGCCAGCATTTATCCTGTTACATATAAACTTGTTTGAGTCCGCTCTTGGAAACATGACCCTTTGAAAGAGTCAGTAAACTTTTTATGACATCACATTACTATATTGGTAATTTATGGAACAATATTTATATAGTATTTAACTTCTTTATCATTTTAGTGGTTTATGGAGACACATATGTTTGGAAGCCTAAACAGTGCCCCCAAATGAGCAAATGGAGACAAGGCTATCCTAGTGCCTCCCTTTACTTTTATGTTCATTGGAACTGAGATGTTTGTCACAAATCGACTGATGTAGTACAGATAATTCCAGACTTTCTTGACTCTTTTATCTCCTGAAAATAGCAAGCACTAATGGCATAGTCAGGAATTTAAAAGATTTATGCACGTCGCTGAATCTTTGTATACAACAGCAAGGTAGCAGAGATTGTACCAGCCTGCATTTACAAGTGACAGGTGTGAAAATAAACAGTGCATTTACAGATATGATGTAGTGCTATATGTTGGTTCAAACCAGGTAATCAGCTGTGCTACTTAGAACTTTGTATTTATATCACCTGATGAAGGGCTCCTTAATAGAATGAGACTCGTATTTTACTTCATCATCTTTAGCTAGAGGCATACTTCTCAGCTTTACGGATTTTCACAGAATGTCCAGATTTTTGCATAACATTTTTGGTCTATTTTTCATAAAATTGTGGTTGGTTTTCTGACAAATTAGTGACAAATCATTAAAGAATGAAGTTAGAAAAGAATGACAGATGTTTGAGTTTTAGACTTCATGCCCTTCAGAAAATGCATGCTAATGCAAGACCTGTTATTCTATCAACCTTCTAAGCTTGTAAGTGCAATATTTAAAAATGTCCCTGTTTTTGGCCTTTGTCCCACTTTTATCTATGGCTTTGTCTGGATTCCTTGCTCTAAGTGTTTGAGAGGTATTGCTAGGCTAGAGATTTTGGATTCAACAAAGGTCTCTCTCTCTCTCTTTCTCTCACTTTTATGTTGCTAGGAGTCTGTAGAAATAACACAGAAGATGCATCTGCAGGTTATTTGTTACTGAATATAAGTAATTCAGACAAACATGAAATACTCCCACATCTAGTAGATATAAGAAGTTTCCATTACCACCTTTAAATGTATACTTTATTTAGTTGTGAACAAAAATAATGTATTGAGCAGTATCAAGAATGAAACAGCCAATAAAAAATGATGATACAGTTAAGTTTGGAGAAACCCCAGAATCAGTTGTTTATTGAGCTACTAAAATACTCAAAAGAGAAAGGAGTGTAGTAAAATAAGATACTGCAACAGAAATATACAACCATTGCAGGTAGTACACATGATTAGGTTTAATCATTTCCATGTTACTGATAACTGGCAACCACATGACCTCTGTTTCTCTGCAAAATGGGAAAGATGTGCAAAGTACATTGACAGTAAAAGAGTGTCCACTGTGATTTGTACCAACCTCTACTCTGCTCTCAGTACTAGAAAGTAGATTATATACAGAAATATGGCACAACAACTCTAGAACAAGTTGGCAAAAACTATGACATGTCAGTATCAACAGTAACTTGTGATCTTAATTACAAAATACTGAATTTTACTGAAGAAGTTCCAACCATTGGAGGATGAAAGTGCTTATATTTAATAAATATTGCAGAGTATTGTGACTGCATTGGGTAATTTGTAATTTTTTTTTAATGCAACACCAAGCTAAAACCAGATCTCATGATCTGTGATGAGGCCGTAGAAAGGACAACTTTCATAATGTCTATACCTAGTGGGGTTTGAATTTATTGGCTTGAATGCCTCAATAAAGAGCTGTAAAAATTAAAAGGTGGGTGGATATTCAGAAGTCATGTAGCTGGAACACTTGAAGATCTTAAGAGGTCAATATTTTCCCACTCATCTATTTCAAAGGTGTCTTAGTACATTACAGAATGAAGACTTTCTTTGCCAGGGTCTTTCTGATAGTTTTGCCTTTGCAGCTTTTCTGAATTACCATTTTACTTATTGTTTTATTATTTTCAAACATTAGTTACTTTAGTATTTCTCATCTTTGTGAACTCCTTACAGCCATGACCATATTAAAAGAGGTAGTACAGAATACAAAACAAAATAAATTATAAATGAAACACATCAGGTTTGAGCAGCAACATGTTTGCATAGCAACATGTTTATTTATTTGAAATTTTGTAACTAGCTAAGTGGACTGCTCAATTGACTCTTTACAGCCATGACCAGGTTACAAATACCTTTCAACCTCTTAACAAAAGAAATCTGGACAAAGCTTAAAGTAATTGGGGGACAAAGGCCCAAAAATATGGGCAGATTTTAAATATTGCTATTATAAACTTGATAGAATAACAGGGTTTCTGTTAACATGCATTTTCTGAAAGATGTGAAGAATGAAACTTAAATGTATGTCATTATTTAATTCAATCCTCAGTGATTTGCCAGAAAACTATAAATTCTATAAGGAATGGACCAAAAATATGAGGCAAAAATCTGGACAGTCTTAAAGTCTGGACAGTGAAGAGAAAGAACATAACACAATAACAAAAGTAAAAATTCATTATACAATTACAAAAACGCATATGAAAAGCAAATACACACATAAAAGGGGTAACAGGTGTGATGCCCCCTGTCTGGCCTAATAATCAAGGATCCTAAATCCTCACCACTAACACTGTAAAGGAATGTTCACCTGGAACAAAACTAGATGCACACAGTATTTCCAGATGCAGCTCTGTGCATCAAACACAGTTTCCCTTAAGAGTACACAGGGAACACACTCAGTCCCAGGTCAGGATTTCTCTCTCTCTCCATGGCCCCAGTGAGGACTTCCCACTGGCACAGCTGTAGAGTTGAGTCCTTAGCTAAGTTTCCAAGCCAATTCCTCCAGCACCCTCTCTGAGAAACCAGTGCTTCTTGTCCCTGCTCCAAGCAGCTGAAACGCACACCATTTGAGATTTGATTTACACACATGCACGCACCCCTAGTAAAGGCTGGCAAAGATTTACTAGCTATGCCCCCTTCTGCCCAGACTATAAGGTAGTTACACCATCATTATACTGGGTGAAATTAATATTAATACTAATGCTGGTGTTTGAACAGTGCAGTGAGGCTTTCAGGAGTGGCCACAGAGTCACCAAATAGATATAAGTACTCTCAAAGGTTAAAATATTCTCTAAAAGACCAGCCCCAATAAAAAAGTTTAAATATATTTAATAATAAATGATACAAGAACATGAAAATATGGAATATATATTCTATTTACAATAAACACCAGAGTTTCAATCACAGGAAATATTAAACTAATGCAGAGGAATAGAGTCACACACTTCCAGAAAAACAGTATTTAATCTTACTATATTTTCCTGATTGATCTAAAGAATTACTATTCCATGATCACTTACTAGAGCAAGGCAAGATGAAGTAGCTGAGGGGTCATTCTTTATCAGGTTCCAAAAACAGACTGCTTTTATACTTTAGTCTCAACTAGTATTAAAACATAATTTTTGCCCTTGCTTACAGAATGACATCACATATATCTGGTCATCTGACCCATACTGCCCCCTTTCCTAGCATCTGACTCAGAATCTCGCACATGTGTGTCAATAATGCACACACACGTAGAGCTTTGCTAGAGCTGTTGCAGCTTCTGGAAGTCATAAAACAGTAACTTCCACTCTTCCTACAGGAGCTAATAAACCATTATTTGGCACAGACATTTCATCTCTGGCTGCAATCAGAACTGTAAGATACAATCTTTATGGCCTAAATTAAGTAATTTAATTTTATGCTAATTTTCAAAGTTACCTGGGGCTAAGCTTAACCTCTTCTCTTCCAGCATCATCTGTTACAATATTAATTTCAATAGTTATAATACAGTTTGATGTACAAGTTTGCACAGTGATGGTACATTTTTAACACATGCACCTTTACGTATGCATTCTTCAACACAAGCATCTGTACATATCAGTTTGACGTTCAAATTACATATAATTCTTTGCAAAACTCCAGCTAGCTATACTGGCTTATGGTACACATCCACTGCCCTACTTCTCCTGGCATAACTGGCAATACCTCACATTGTCACAGCAAGAACCAATAATGTTTACAACATTTCAAATGTGGAAATGTGTACAAACTACAGTATTTCCAGGGTGAAGTCCTTTTAAGGGAGCAAGATCTACATATAGTACTTGTGAGTGTTCAATTGCATGAAGTCTACAAACCTACAGCAACTTATCCAGTGTCACAAAAACAACTGCAGACAGTTTTTTTTCCAGTAGATGTTCCTTCAGTTTAGTCACAAAACCATCCAATGTTGTTGGAGAATTTATTTGCCTGGGTAGCTGATTCCATATTGCTGCCCTGAGATTTGTGAAGGCCCTTTTCCATATAGCAGTACTAAAATGTGGTCTTAACAAAGTAATGCCACATCCTTGACTTCCTCTCAGTGCGTATGACTGTTCTCTGATTCCTTAGGTTGATTTTAGTGAGGGGTGGGACATTGACCCAATGTGATCATTTTGAACAATCGATTTCTAAGTGGAATAGTAGCTTGGCTAGTAACTGGTAGCCAATGAAATGTCTTTAAGATATCATTACATTGGTGGGTATGTTTGTCGGCTATTAGTGCAAAGCAGCATATTTTGTATCCAGATATCTGTAGTTTTTGTGTGTTGCTTGCAGATTAACATGTTAAATGTCAGGCATATTCACCTTTGGGAATGAGGACATTTCTAGCTATAGACTGCTTTGCAGATGTGGATAACAGGTGTCAATTTCTGTAGCAAAGTTTGTCAAAGTGTTTCATTGAATGTGTTGTTTATTTGCCTTGATGATATTAATTTAAGGCAGGGTCAAAGATGACTTCTTGATATTTTTTCTGTGTAGTATTAAGTACGGGATTGTTTGGGGGGGGGGGGTAGACAGTTTCTGGGCTTACCTATTAATCTGTTATTAGTTGTCCAATTATAGAGATTAGTGAAATTGCCCTGTAATGTGTGCTGAAGCTCAAAAAGTGTTTATTTACAGACAAAACTAGTACCTAGTAGTAACTAAGCTAGCGGCCATTTTAAGCCTAACCAACTGATCTTTTGGAGCTTGAATAAAACAATCCATTTCAGTGTTAGCTTGGCATTGCCGATTTCATGGCACATAATTATATGTTATCCCTGCTGAGAATATCTGGGATCATCCCATAGATAATCTGAGGGGACACGTGGGATAAAGCATTTAGCAGCTGACTCTGTCCATTAGTAGCACAAGGATATGAATGCAACTGTCCCCTGTAGGAACAAGCACAGGATAATTGCAGAAACAATCCCCCAGATGGTGGGATCATAATATCAACAAGCTTTACAATATTAGTAGATCAATTCTCTGAGTGATAGAAGTCCTCATCTTTGAAAGAAAAGAGCTCAGAAGCTTAAGAAAATCCACTAAAACCAAGCTGGAGGATAAAATAGATACCCAAGCTAAAAACAATCATAAGGCCTTTTTTAATTATGTTTGTAGCCTCAACAGCACAAGCCAGCAATGCGTTCAGCTGATTGCAAACAATGTACAGAGACTAAAGATAGAGATTTGCACTTTGTAAAAGAACTTTTCTGTTATGGCCTTTGCTGAAAAGGGGCATGAGCCCAGTTAGATTATCCCAGTTAACAAATATAAATGAACCAATGAATGAAAAAATAAATAAATAAGAAGGCAGTATCCTGCCACGGTAAGCCAAGAAACCATATTCTGAATTTAAAATAAGGTATTTGTTTAGATGTTAAAATATTCCTTGAAGGAATTTTCCAGTATTTATGATAAGGTAGACAAAAGGGCAGTAGGATGGTAGTTATTTAATTTGACTAATGTCCCACTTTTACATAGCTTAGTGCAGTTGCCCTCCTCCCCCATCCTTTTTATGGCACTGGGGTAACTTATAGCTGCTGCTTCCCCCTTAAATAAAGCCCAGCAGTGTGATAAGCTAATGATTTTCAGTAGAAATTTCAAAATACTCTCTCTGTGTATGATTTCAAATTTTATTAGTACCTTACTATGAACACACTTTTGCACATGCTACAAACAAACATAATTGTCTTATTTAAGTCTCTATTTTTGTTTGGAATCACATCAGACAAAACAGTCTAAATCAAACCTGGACAAATTTGGGAGTAAATCTTCTGCATAATTCCTTGTCCTGACCAGTATAATACCCCCTCCCACATTCAGATTCTCCCCAGTACATATCAGCATTATGATTGTACAGCCAAATTGAAATGAATTATGCAAAGCCAAGATGGCTGTTTTCATTTTTTCATTTAAATATATCTGTGTTTTAAGGTCTGACGATGGTATGTATATATGTATGCGTGTGTGTCTGTAGATCATCTCAGTACAGTTTTGTTGAGTCATTTGCAGGCACATTGTAAATATAAGTTGCATTCTAGCAGTCTGTATAATGGAATTAAGGCATTGTAGGTTGTGGTGTATAGTATAACGCACTTTGGATTATGGATATTCATTAGCTTGTTCATCTTCTTGTACAAC